>NW_026042780.1:0-99033 GCF_023856365.1 Brienomyrus brachyistius
CTGATCCAGGGAGACCCTCTGCTTCTCTCTGATTGGTTCCCGCTTTCTACAGGAGGTCCAGTGCAGCTGAATGGTGATGATGGTGCAAATCAGGTAAAACACACCAGTCCCAGCTTTCAGTACAGCATCCAGAACCTGCTCCCACCTGTGAGACATATAATACACCAGTGTGTCTGTCAGTCACACATATCACATTTAAACCTGAAGAACAAAACAGTGAATCTATTCTGACTGAAGTAAGTAAGACTAAGAAAAGGTCACTCTTGAAACTGAAATATAAATTATGAAAGATATTCTACAGAGAAAATGATTAGATGGAGAACAATGAATTAGTGTTCACATCCCAGGGCACTGATAGTGAACAGGTGAGATAAATGATTTTATTAACATATTTTAATGTATCTATTGTATCAGGGTGGCATGGTGGTGCAGTGGTTTGCACTGTCGCCTCACTCCTCTGGCACGTGTACTCAAGTCTTCGCTGGAATTCCGTGTGTATGGAGTTTGCATGCTCCCCCTGTGTCATTGTGGGGTTTCCTCCAGGGACTCTGATTTCCCCCCACAGTCCAAAAACATGCTGAGGCTAATTGGAGTTGTCAAATTGCCGGTAGGTGTGCTTGTGCGAGGGAATGGAGTGTGAGCGTGTTCTGCAATGGGTTGGCACCCTGTCATGGGACGTTCCCTGCCTTGCGCCCATAGGGACCCTGAGTTAGACAAGCAGTTTCAGACAATGGATGGATGCAGCACTGGAACAGATATTACAGAGTACAACTGTAACACTGGTCTACGCTGCAATGAAAAACCACCTACAGACATGTTAGTCAGTCTGCACACCATTAGTAACAATTCATCCTCACAAAGATGAAAAAATGCCTGAATTATGTTGCAAGCTACATGGATTTGTCTGGATTTGTATACAAAATAAGTGACTGGCTGTATGTCTGTGGAAAATGCTGTGATTTTTGTCATATTACAGACTGATCATAAACTAGAAGACACACATTCAATATTAAAGACACCAATTAGCCTGACTGTGCGTTTTTGGATTGTTGGAGGAAACCCACACAGCATGTGGAGAACATGCAGACTCCACACAGACAGAGCAGAAGCCAGATTCAAACCCCTAAACATGGAGGCGTGAAGCAACAGCGCCGCCTACTGGACCACCGTGCCACTATCATTGAAACAATAATCCCAATAAATAACTCTGTTTCACAACAGCTGATAAATAGGGGATTATCCCCACAAAGAAGCACAAACCCCTTCGTGAGTGAAACTGCTGGGTTGATTAGTATGTATCTATTTATATTCAAGCATAAATAATTCACAGGCAGATTTAAATCAATTACTTATGTTTAACAGTAATATGAACTGGAATCTGCAGGATTCCACAACCAGCCACCAATACCAGCCAGTGTCCTTCCTCTCCAGCCCACTCATTGTCACAATGAAGGTTTTATTTTCTGTGTCATCCCTGATCAGAACAGGCCTCCCATGCAAACTCACTGATCTCTCTGATGCACCGGAGCCCCCAATCTTACACCACATCCTTTGTCTTTTGTTGTTTCCATAGTAACACTGACACTGTCTCCATCCACACCCGTCACCTCCTGTTTGTCCACTGACAGCCCTGGAGGACTTCAACACACAGGTAAAACACTCAACGATTTGCACAGCAATGAAATGTTTATGAATATCAGCCCATTACAACATACATACTGTATGTAAATGTTTGGCCAACCCCTGACATTTTTTAACATATTGCTTATCATATTTAACCTCATGAAGTCGCCCGATTTAACTGACACTGTTACTTCTTCCAAGTCTCGTTTATCATATTGAATTAAATTAAAATGCAGATTTTTAAAATATTAAAACATTTTTCCATCAGTGTTTGTGTTAAGGTCCTTCCTTTTTGACTCAGTGACATGTTACATACTGTGCATCTCATTGGCTACAGTCTGCAGTACAGACATCTTACCATCAGTGACTGACAGATTAACCTGATCAGAGAGGCTCCACTGATCTTCACACCACACCAGTACCGATCGGAATCCTCAGCTGTCAGATTGTTGATGGTCACAGTGAAGACTCGCTGGTCAGGATCATCTCTGACTCACACTTTACCCTCCTGTGGAGAGTCAGTGTGTACTATGGGAGTACATGACCTCACATTATACCCTCTGCACCAGTACGGGACTCCACTCCAACAACCGCTGCAAACACCGCGCCTCCCTGAGAGCCATCACCCATCAGCTCATCAGCCACTGCAACCAACTGCAAAGACCTCCCTCTTTCCTGCATCCAAGTAAACCAATTCCTTTCCTTTCTAACAACCTAAACTGTCCTATTCACCTGCTATATTCCTTTAGGTTTATATTCCTACAAACTGCTTGCTTTGCAGAACAGTTTTTCCCTTTTTAGGTTAATCATTTTAAATCTGGTCACTGCATTTTCATGATTACATCGTTTGTGTCTTTTCCGTTATTTCATGTTTATTGTTTGTTAGGTATAATGTCTGTCTTATGTTAGTTGTAGGAATAAATGTATGTCTTTTTACACAACTTCAGCCTCCGTCATTGAGTGCTCACAATAGTCCCTGCCTCTGCGATCTGGCTACTACGCTCTGAAACCTCAAACTCGCCTGAAATATCGCGAGACTCTCTCTCATTGGCCGTGAGGGGAGCTTCGCTACCGATCGTTTACATTACCTGGTGACCCAGCTCGCTGGACGAGCCTACTAACCCAGGTTATTAAGCGATACGGGTTATTAATGAATCCCATTTAAGTCTCACATTAACAGACTCACTGGGATTCGCATTTGTGTTTGGAGGAGCCGACCATTCGGCATAACAATTGGTTACTAATCAGCATCAAATAATAATTAATTAAAAGTTAATTAATTTCAAAACATTTTGGTGGAGATATTAAAATATACCTGAGCTAATAATTCCTACAGCTGTCAGATTGTTGATGGTCACAGTGAAGACTCGCTGGTCAGGATCATCTCTGACTCACACTTTACCCTCCAGTGGAGAGTCAGTGTGTACTATGGGAGTACATGACCTCACATTATACCCTCTGCACCAGTATTTCACATGAGTTTTATATCTGTCACCATAGGAACATGGGATTGTTACAGATCATCCTCTCTGTACACAGGCCCATTTCACTGTAGACACACTGTCAGCACCTGTAGGGAAAATAATTAACTGAATAAGGATTTTCCATCTCATGACATCTCTAAGTAATTATGCTTGGTTTGTGTAATACTTAGATTAGGTCATGTGTAATTAACAGAACAGTGATGATGTATAAAAGTCAAAGACCATCATTTTACTATAAGAACAAGGAAAACAAAACTAGTGTCTGATCTTGGGAAGGGCTTCAGCAGGATGTGGGATCGGGAATCTGAGCCTGGCAGTGTGTTCTAGGGTCTGAGAGGAAAACCAGGACCTTAAATCCCTAGTAAAAGGCCTAGATGAGGGTTTCCGGTAATGGCGGCTTGCTGAGAAGACGTGCCCACTTCTGCTCCGCTATGTTTCTGTAAAATCCTGAATAATACTCGTTTATTGGACGTTGAACAAGACCAGTAGTGATGCCTCTCTCGCAAAAGAAACTTGGTAAAAACATTAGTAGACCGACTCAGTCGAAATTGTCTAACTTCACTTCTAAGTCGAGCTCCGAGGCTAGCTGTGAAGCTAATGTTAGTGGTGAAGATAGCGAGAATAATACCAACACCTGTCAGGTGATGGAGGAGAAAATTGACAAGCCAAATGAGAGGGGAAAGACGGTCGAAAGCTTAGACGCAGTACTGGCGGCTATTGCAAACTTGAAATCGGATTTTTCCTCCAAACTGGACGGTATTTTGTCAGCAATAGAGACTGTGAGGAAGGATGTTAATGAGTGTGCTAAGCGGGTCGGTGAGGCGGAGGCCCGGATATCTGCAGCAGAAGATAGTATCACCACCTTGGAAGCAAAGGCACGGACTCTTGAAAATAACAACAAAGATCTCGAAGACAAAGTGCTGGATCTGGAGGCCAGATCGCGACGTTCTAACTTGAGACTTGTTAACCTGCCCGAGGGCGCGGAAGGAGAGGACGCGTGCGTCTTCTTGGAAAACTGGCTGCCGGAGGCTCTGAACTTGGCACCGCTACATACCGCTCTGACGCTGGAGAGAGCTCATCGGATCGGCCAGAAGAATACGTCAAACACCGCTGCACCGAGGACAATGATCATGAAGTTCCTAAATTACAAGGATAAAATGACCGTGATAAGAGCTGCCAGGGCAAAGGGACAGATTCTTTTCAAGAACCGTCCGGTGAGATTTTATGAGGACCTGGCGACCGGTGTACACAGAAAACAGAAAGAGTTTAACGCCGTGAGACAACAGCTTCGCTCCATGGGGATCCGGTACGGCATGATTCCTCCCGCGCGACTGATAGTGACATACAACGGAAAGTCTCGCATCTTTAACCAGCCAGGTGAAGCGGAGAATTTTGTGAAGGCTCTGAGGTCAGAAAGTGGACTGGGTTGAGAATGTAATCATTGACATGCTGTGTGTTGGCATGAAGGAATAATTACTGAGCTTTAAGTTTTAAAAGAAGAGTGAAAGAGAAAGGCCAATTTGTTATATTTGTTTATCGGTCCAGAGGCTTACAGCTACTATTAGTAGCCTAATTTTCTTAATGTATCCAATAACGAGTTTTTCTGTTTATGTAGCGGGGTGGGGTAGGGGGGAAAGGTGTTTAGGCATAGTCGGTTGATCCTCACTTTTGGGTGGAACAACCTTTAGCTGTTAGACAAGTACCAGTATATATAGGGGGAGGGAAATGGGTACCAAAGTTCAAGTTAAAGGGGTATGTTCAATACTTATTGTTGTGGGTGTAGTTTTTGACATTCAGATGTTATTTGTTTCTCTATCCTTTAATATTTCAAATGTGTTGGGAAGCTCATTTAGTGCTGTGTGTTATGTCTGGTGGAATAAGAATTAAAATTTCTTCTTGGAACTGCAGAGGACTACAAAAACTGGAGAAGGTAAAACAAGTAATGACTAGGGTGAAATCTATGCACTCTGATATCATGCTACTTCAGGAAACACACCTGTTGTCTAGTCAAGAGGCGAAGATTAGGAGGAGGTGGCAGGGCAGTATATATTCTGCACCCTTCACCTCTCAGGCAAGAGGTGTTATGATTTTGATCCACAAATCTATACCATTCCATGTGACAAGGGTTATTAAAGACAAGGCGGGGAGATATATTATTTTACAGGGCACACTTATTACGGAAAAAATAATCCTGATAAATATCTATGCTCCAAACATTGACGACCCAAAGTTTTTTCATAATCTTTTTTTGACAGCATCATCTCTGTCTGGTAGCTTTATTATAGGAGGGGATTTTAATTGTACATTGAATCCAGAATTGGATAGGAGCTCAGGTATTGATTTCTCGCATCCTAAAAGTAGACAAACTATTCAACATTTTATGAAAGAACTTGATCTGAGGGATATTTGGAGGGATATGAACCCCAAGGTCTTAAAATTCTCCTGCTACTCAAATACACTTTTTTTTTTTTTTTTTTTTTAGTTTCTGGCAATATGAGGTACAAAATAAAGGATTGTCACTACGATAGCATTTTAATATCTGACCATTCGCCAAACTCATTAATATATGAAGATTTAAGACTAAAAAGAGATCCCCCTAGATGGAGATTTAAACAAAAATAGACTATGCAAATAAATATTTATTTTGAAACTAATACGGATTAAACGTCACCCTGCACAAGGTGGGAAGCATTTAAGGCCTACTTAAGAGGTCAGATTATTAGTTTTACAAGTTATAGAGCAAACCAAACTTATAAGAAAACAAAAAAGTTGGAGGCGGAGATTGAGCTGCTTGAGGGAGAATACTTTCAAACCTTTTGTCCAAGAGTCCATCAAAAGCTTTTATTACTAAGAACACAGTATAACGAACTTTCTGCTTCTAAAGCAGCCTCACATCTTTTGCGTCTTAAACAATCATTCTATGACCAAGGGGAAAAGCCCGGGAAATTATTAGCCTGGCGCCTCCGACAATTACAAAATGAGAAAAACATTACTTCAGTTGTAAACAGTGATGGACAGATCATTGTTGACCCTCTAGGAATTAATGAAACTTTTAAGTTTTTTTTTTATGAAAAACTATACAGCTCAGACATAACACATATGGGACAAGAGCAAAATCTCTTCTTAGATACCCTTCAGATACCTAGCATTTCAGAACTAATAAGTGCAGACCTTAATACACCTATAACAAAGGAGGAAATATCTATAGCAATAGATCATTTGAAAACAGGTAAAACCCCAGGCCCAGATGGGCTGCCGACAGAAATTTATAGGAAATTTAAAACTAAATTGCTGTCCCCTCTTTTTGACATGTTCGCGGATTCATTTGAGAAGGGAATCCTTCCGGCTTCATTAAGAGGAGCTCTGATAACTTTACTACCCAAACCAGGTAAACCGTGCAATAAATGTGGAAACCTAAGACCAATAAGTCTTCTTAATGTGGATTTAAAGATACTTTGTAAAATTTTGGCTCGAAGACTGGAGAGATTCTTACCTGATCTAATTCCCTGTGACCAGAATGGGTTTATTGCAGGTAGACAGGGATTTCATAATGTGAGACGAGTGTTGGATATTCTTCATAATCAGGAAGGAAAAACAGACAATGCTTTACTATCACTGGATGCCAAAAAGGCCTTTGATAGAGTTGAGTGGCCCTACTTATTTGAAATATTAAAAAGATTTGGCTGTGGGGATAATTTCTGTCGGTGGATTAGACTTCTATATAATGAACCATATGCTGAAATACTGACAAATGGAATTATATCTAAACCATTTGAAATTAAACGGGGATGTAGGCAAGGGTGCCCTTTGTCCCCCTTATTGTTTATTTTAGCAATTGAACCGTTTGCCATTGCGGTGCGGTCTCATAAAAACATAACTGGTTTATCAGTAAATCAACAGGAACATAGAATTGCTTTATTTGCAGATGATGTCATCCTTTTTTTGGAAAAACTGAAAGATTCTATCCCAGCCTTGTTGGATTTATTACACACATTTGGACGGATATCAGGATATAAAGTGAACAAAGAAAAATCTTCATTAATGATACTTAACTCAGAAGAGAGAAGAAGTGCCGGAAATTCTTTCCAATTCAAAATGGTAGACTGTTTTACCTATCTCGGGATTAGGATAGTGCCATGTTTGAGAGACATTGTTGGAGCTAACTACACCCCTATGATAAATTCCATCATCTCATCTGTAGATAGATGGAAACCCTTGCCCTTGTCACTTATAGCAAGAATTAATGTTCTTAAACTAAACATAATGCCCAAACTTCTGTACTTGTTCCAGAACATTCCATTGTCACCTCCTGCTAATTTATTCTCACACCTGAAAACAATTTTTGTACGTTTTTTGTGGAATAATAGACGACCGAGGCTGCGTTTATCACTCTTGTACTTACCGTATGAAAGAGGAGGCCTCAAATGTCCCAATCCACTTTGGTACTATTGGGCAGCTCAATTGAGGACTATGATGTATTATTTTACAGATAAATCCCTCCCGCCTTGGATGAATATTGAAAACTGCTCGGTACCTCTTCCCCTTCCCCAATACCTATATTCAGCAAAAGTCAAAATGTTGAAAAAAAAGACAAAAAATCCTATAGTCAGAAATATGATTATAATCTGGTATCAGGTTAAGAAATATCTGGGTGAATCCACCTCTCTCGCACGCTTCAGCCCAATATGGGGTAATCATTTTTTCCCTCCAGGCAGAGCAGACCCTGGTTTTAGGAAGTGGGCTGACAAAGGTTTAAAGACAATAGGGGACCTCATGGGATCAGAGGATGAGACTTTGATGTCATTTGAGGAGTTGATTGCCAAGTATGATATTCCATGCAAACATCGATTTAAATATCTACAAATGAGAAACTTTATTAGATTATCTCAAAATCAATGCTTGTCAATCCCTCCGTTATCCACATTGGAAACAGAAATGAAAAAAGATTGCTTTGGAAAGGGAATAATCTCCAAACTATATAATATATTAGTAGAGGGTTCCCCTGAATCTTCTTTAGGGAAACTTAATGCCTGGAGGGAAGACTTACAGGAGGACTTATCCTCCGAAGACTGGGAGGAGGCATGTGCTGAAGCACAAACACAAACTACCAGTACCCGTCTTAAAGTACTGCAATATAATTGGCTAATGAGGACATATGTGACTCCAGAAAAGCTTAATAAGTATAATGGTGATAGCCCAGACTTGTGTTTCAGGTGTGGAGAGGAGAAAGGGACATTCTTCCACTGTATCTGGGAATGCAATAAAGTACAATTGTTTTGGAAAGAGATCAAACAAGCTCTGGATACTATATTGGGTATACAATTAGATCTTGACCCTAAACTATTTATTTTAGGTTTATATCCTGATGGACATCTTATGTCTAGAAAGATAATTACCGCCATGGACTTATGTCTACTGTTAGCAAAAAGAGTCATAGCACTCTCATGGAGGAAGACCAGTAAACCAAAACTCATTAACTGGATAAAGGAACTGTCCACAACTTTACCTATGGAGAAAATTACTTACATTGTCAAGGGAAAACTGTCACTTTTTCAAAACATTTGGGGTCCCTTTATGCAATATATGGAAAATGTGGATCTTAGTAGTATTGTGAATGAGGCAGATGAGATGTAATTGATGTCGGCCCTCTGCAGCTTCCTAAACTAAATAAATTTGAGTTTGTAATTTTGAACAATACAGAACAGTACAATTGAGGTGGAGTTGAGCAACCCTTGGAAAATAGAGAAACTTATTTGTTGTTGGGGTTTTTTATTTATTTATTTATTTATTTATTTATTTATTTATTTATTTATTTTTTATGTTTTTTGGGGGTTTTTTTGGGCTTTGTGTTTTTCTTTTATTTGATTAAGTTATTATTTACAGGTCATATTTTGTACTTCCACCTAAATATTTTTCTATCATCTTTTAAATGTCTGATTTGCAAGGAAGGTTGATTGATTGTTATACAATAATTTAGTTGCCTTGGATGCTCCTTTCGATGTGGAAGCACTCAAACTTCTGTAATTTCTGTATTTTTTAAAATTTTAATAAAGATATTGTTGGAAAAAAAAGGCCTAGATGAGGTGAATGAATGGGCTTGTCACTGTGTGGGATGGCCACACCCCTTCAGTACTATGGCCTTATTTGTAAACATATCCAGTCCTGTGATACAGGCCCTCTCATATTCCCTCTATACATGCTTCCTTTGGGCTCTATTTGTGAACGTTATTATGTAAAATATCATTGCTATGCTGGTGATACGCAGCTCTATCTGCCATTAAAACCTGGTGACTGCTGCTCTCTGGTGGCCCTTTCTAACTGTCTGGAGGATATTAAGAACAGGACAGCAATGACTTTCGTCCAGATTAATGAAAACAAGACAGAGGTAATGAGTTTTGGTCACTGTTCATGATCTCAGAGAACAATTAGGGCCTCATTCAGAAAACTTCCAGTCACATACTAAAAATCTTGGTGTCATCTTTGATTCATCACTGAGTTTGATAAACAAATAAATGCTGTTGTGAAGGGGTGTTTCTGTCAGCTGAGTTCAATAGCCTGGCTTAAACCACACCTTTCAGCCAAAGACCTGGAGAGTTACTCCTGCTTTTATCCTGATTGGGTTACTGCCGTTCTCTGTACCCAGGTTTACCAGAAGCATCTTTATTCTGACTACACCTTGTTCAAAACGGTGCTACCAGGCTCTCAACAAAAAATAGACACCAAATTTCCCCTGTGTTGGCTGCATTGCATTGGCTACCTGTTAAGTTTTGAGAATTTCTGAGAATACAGTTTAAAGATTTCTTATTTCTTTCTAAGGCGATACATGGCATAGGTCCCCAGTCCGTCTCGGAGCTAATTCAGCCTTACACCGCTTCTTATTAGATGCATCTCTGTACTGACCCTGCACACACAGGAACACATTTTATTTATCTATTTAATCAGACTATTCTGCTTTGCACATCATGTATTTAACATTTATAGTGATTTTATATTTATTACTAGATTATTGTATAACTTTTGCACTGTTTTTTGAACTTGGTTGTTGCTTAGTCTTGTTTTTCCATGGAGCACCATTATACCAAAAAGAATTCCTTGTAGGGTCAACCTACTTGGCAATAAACCACAGTCTGATTCTGATTATTTTTTGTGTAACATTGTGTAACATTGGCCAATGTCTCTACTTTTACTATATATTTATATTATTTTGACCTACAGCACTTTGGCACAACATAGATTGTTTTTAAATGTGCTATAGAAATAAAAATAATTCAACTTGATATAGAAACATATTTCAAGTCATCCATCTTGCCGAGATGGGGGTTGCGCTGTGACCCCTGGTGGACAAATTATGCAGCAACAGCACTCATATCATGGTTGAAAGTTCTGTCTTCAGTCTCTCTGTTTCTTTTTAGTTATCATTAATTGGCCATTATAAACCAAATGCTGATAGCGATTTATCACAGACTCCTGCATTAATGAATTAAAATATTCATGATGAATAAAGAAGATGAATTGGCGCTAATGTGTATTTTTACTGTGTTATTGATGAGATAAATATTACAGTACACGGATCGCTCTGGTATCTCAGAAATTGTCTCCATTTTTTCATACAAATTTATCATTAGTACAGTAGTGCTTGCAGTTCACAAATGCTTTGGCCTACAAACAATTTGGTTCGCAAAAACTAAATTTGGTCAATGAACAAACTCGACCAGATTCCTTTTTTTATACTAGTGTAACACCGGCGGGGCGCATATCCCAGCATGCCCCGCGTACAATTGTAAATTGAAGGACCACGACAGGCACCCAACAAGCACCGAACCCAAATACACAGATGGGAAACACAATGTTGTCAGAAGCTGAACTGCGAAATGCAGATGCAGTGATAGATTTACACAAACTAAATACACGTTAGGAGCGGACAGGGTATACACACAAGACATGGGCAAAGTGTAAAGTGAGGTAGACCTTCAACAGCACGTCAGTCCATTGCAGGGCAATGGAAGCTGGAGAAATGCCATGTGAACAGCAGAAATGTGGTCATACAGGATGTGAGGGTGAGACTGTGTGCTGTATACAGAGGGTCTGACCTCACGGCTTTGTTTCAGTCTTTAGTATTGTGATGACATTGTGATAGCCCAGTGATAACTATACTGGATGGGTGGTACCCCTTCAAAGAGCAAGGGGAGATGGGATACCATTGTGGTATGCAAGCAGGTCCTCAGGGTTGTCACACATGTTTTTCTGAGGTGTACACTGCTGGTTGCTTGAGCCCCTGGATGAGACACTGGTCAGTGCCCTGCAGAATCGCTGTGGGCAGTGTGAGGACTTCTGCCCTCTCAGTTAAACAATAGGTGCAGGGACTGAGTCAAATGAGTCTCTCTGCATCCTGCTTAATGATATCAAGGGGTTGTGTAGGCGTGTCTGTGCTCACATGGCTCTATCAGTACAGAGTGAACTGGCCAGGGATCAGTTTATCTAGACACTTAACCCCAGATAGCTCACATTCAGACACAGCCAACCCCTCTGCGTCCCTAGACGAGGCCCTGGAACTGGCTTTGGAGAGAGAAATTGTGGGCAGCAAGGTGGCGGGGAACGAGGCGGGAGAAATCAACCAAGCTGTAAACGCCAAAGGGCTTGGAGGACCCAGGCCCTCAGGTTTACTTCCTGGAGGCAGACTGCCTGTAGGCTGACAGGCAGCAGCACCCCCCCCCCACCCCTCAATCCTCAGACAGTGTCCCAAGTTCACCGCCACCCAGGGTTCCGCCAAGGGCACGCATAGTCGGGAAGATGTGGGCCAACAAGGTTAATTTCCGGAACTTCCTTGTTGACACCGGGGAGGTGGCCCTGCTGCCACCTGCTGCAGAGGTGGTGACTACGGATTGGACTCACAGAGGCAACTTCTGTCACATACCCACCATAGTGATGTGAGTCGCATGTACTGCCCTAGTCCATACAGGTTCCACTGCAACCCTGGTGAGACCAGACACTGTCTAGAACTGACATTGGTGCAGGTGAGAACAATGACTGGTGACCTGGCCCCTTTAAGAGGGACGGGGTTGTTCCCTTTTGACATGGGGGGTTTAGTTGTGAATAGTAACTATGTGGATGGCTGACATGCTCGATCCCTCCATCCTGGGCCTGAATTTCCCCCGGAGCACGGCATGTGTGCTGGACTTTGGGCACAACATGCTGAGATTCCCTGCGGTCCATGTGTACAGTGGGGCCGCTGGCCCCGCAGCCTCTGCAGCTGACTGCCCACCCCTTACTGCCACTGGGCCTGTACCTCCACATCAGCTAGAGATCCCTTCCTCTGCTACAGTCACATGGGCCCCTGAGCCCACATGTGTCCCCTCCAGTGTAGCGCTGCAGCCTCACTCACTTCACTGGAGTCTAACGGGGTTTATCAGAGCGACTTACCTGAAGCTGCCATTGGAGGAGCCCATGATGACCACACGGTTGCCCTTGTGCCACTGCAATCCCACTGCCCTGGTCCTCTACCTCACACCATTGATCCCCTGCCCCACCCATACGGTTGTGTGCCTCTTCAGGTTTGCAGCCTCCTCCTGCACTGAGCGGCCATTTCAGAAGTTTAATTATTTAATTATACAGTAATACACACGTTTCCAACCATTAAAAACATTATCCAGACTTAAAGTCACTTGAATAAAAATATTTAAAAACTTGTTAGCATTTCAATATAGTATCTGGTTGGACTGTGTACTTCCTCTTTGTTTACATGGTTAACATAACACTCACAGCACAAAGTATGCTGTCCTCAGCATTCGTATCTCCGCAACATTCCAAAGATCCATCATAGGCCTTTAGTCTAAAAACAAGCTAAAATGGTCACTGAGAACCTTTGCGTCCATTGATTTCCATCAGCTGTGTTTGGAAAGTTCGAAAGAATTTCTGAGGCTACTGAACAGAGCCAGGGTTGCCAGCTCTCACCCATCTGGTGTGACACTCACACCTTCAGACTCTCACGCTCACGCAAGAAATCTTATTAAATCTTAGGGCAAATCTATATTATTTCATTATAAACCTAAAATTCGCTATATCAAATGCACTGGGGTACTTTGAAAACCCTGCAAACTATTTACAAGGTAATAAAACTGTTACGTACATGTAAATCTGTGTGCATACTTGTTTCAAACTGAAAATCTTATGCCAGCCAGCTAAACAAATTAGACAACCCTGCTACAGGGCTCTCTGTTCAGTTTTCGCTGAATGCTAAGGCTTCCCAGGCAAGCTACTGACCCTCCAAATTTCACAGACCTCTCGGCCACCCAGTAATCTGTAACTTTAGTGCTGAAAGCCTGACAGTGAGTGTATCATGTGAGGCAGCTGTGGAAATACAGACTCTCGTCTGTGCCACAAAAAACCTTCTACAGCGGCAATGTGGGATCTGTGCTCTCCGGGAGCATAACTGCTCGGTATGGCAGCTCCAGCTCTGAGGGCCGCCGAGTCCCGCTGAGGGTGATACGATGCGCCCAGAGAATCACCAGGACAGAACTGCCGCCCTGCATAAGTCCCCGGGGCCTTATGGCCGGGACTGAGAGGCCGAGGAGAAGCTTCTACCCCCGGCCAGTAGGATCATTAACATCACAGATTAAAAGCTAAAATATGCTATAACTACAATCTGTACTTTAAACATTTCTACATATTTTTTATACATTTTCATCTTTACTTTTTATATACCTTTTATTGTTATATTTTCTTATTATCTTTCTGTAGTTTCAGTTAATTCACGTTGTTTAATTTTGATGTCCTTTTACTAGTGTGTTTATTACACCGACTGGAGTAACGACAATTTCATTTCGCTGCCAGTGTACCACTACATTTGTACGACAAATAAAAATCTTGAATTTATTGTGTTACCCCCATCACATTATTTAATGTGTTCCTCATGAATTTCATTGTTTTCCTCAAAATAAACACGTATTCCAATTTTGGTTCTTGCAACACATTTCCAAAAAAGTTGGGACAGGAGCGATTTAGGGCCAGTAGTGAGGTAAATTGGTTAAATAATGATGTGATTTGAAACAAGTGATGTCAACAGGTGATTGTAATTATGATTTGGTACAAAAGCAGCACAAATACGTGAGAAAATTATTGAAATGTTTAAAAACAATGTTCCTCAAAGAACGACAGGAAGAGATTTGGATATTTCACCTTCATCAGTGCATACCATAATTAAAAGATTGAAGGAATCTGAAGCAATTTCAGTGCGTAAAGGACAAGGAAGCAAGCCTAAGTTGAACTACCGTGATCTCCGATCCCTCAGCATCCCACTGCATCAAGAATCGTCATTCATCTATAAGCGATATGACCACATATGACTACTTTGGCAAACCTTTGTCAAGTACCACAATACGTAGTTACATCCACAAATGCCAGTTAAAACTGTACTGTGCCAAAAGCAAGCCCCATCTTAACAGTGTCCAGAAGCGCCGTCGGCTTCTCTGGGCTCAGAACGCATCTGAGTTGGACCATCACACAGTGAAAACGTGTACTGTGGTCAGATGAATCAGTATTTCAGGTATTTTTTGTGAGAAATGGATGCCGTGTGCTCCAGACCAAAGAAGAAAAGGATCACCCAGACTGTTACCAGCAATAAGTCCAAAAGCCAGGGTCTGTCATGGTATGGGGTTGTGTCAGTGCCCTTGGCAAAGGTAACTTGCAGTTCTGTGATGGCACCATTAATGCTGAAAAGTACATAGAGATTTTGGAGCACAATATGTTACCTTCAAGAAGACATTTTTTCCAGGGACGCCCATGCATTTTTCAACAAACAATGCGAAACCACATTCTGCACACATTACAAAGTCCTGGCTGTGGAGGAAGAGGGTATGGGTACTTGACTGCCTGCAGTCCCGACCTGTCTCCAATAGAGAATGTGTGGTTCATTTTGAAGCGCAATATGTGACAACGAAGACCCCGTACTGTTGTCCGCTTTAAGACTTGTTTGCAGGAAGAATGGGACAAAATTACACCTGAAACACTACATCACTTGGTGTCTTCAGTCCCTAAATGTCTTTTAAGTGTTGTGAAAAGGAATGGCGACATTACAAAGTACTAAATGCTTTACTGTCCCAACTTTTTTTGAAATGTGTTCTAAGAACCAAAATTGGAATACGTGTTTGAAAAAGAACAATGAAATTCACGAGGAACACATTAAATAATGTGCTGTTGTATTGTTTTCAATGTAATACAGGTCAAAGATAATTTAACAAAGTGCTGTTTTCAGTTTGATTTTCATTTTACATACCATCCCAACTTTTTCTGATTTGGGGTTGTAAAATGTGAACACAAAAGCTTTTTTTGTGTGAACATTATAAAACAGATTAATTCGTATTAAACAATTTCAAAGACATAGACATCTAATATGTGTGTGTCTGTGAGAGAGAGCATTTCAATTAATGCCTATAGTTCAATATTTGTTATATGTGCTGAATTTCATGGTCATCATTTTGGAAAAAAAGCTACCTAAACCATACGGGACTTAGAAATGGGTTAAAACTGACAGGACGATACCAGATATCAAATTGTATAGTTAGGATGAATGTACTGTTAAACATCAGCACCATTGGAGGAGTCATGCATGGTGAGGCAGGGGGATATCTGTACATTAATGGGCGATGCATTACTGGGGATCTTTGGCGCCACCTTTTGACCAGTTACAGTCGTCATCAACATTAAAAAAACATTTCCATTTCCACTGCGTGAAAAAACAAATTGCACCCTATTTATAGAGTGGGAGACTACTTTTTGCAAGGATTTATATCTCCTGAAATTGCTTCTTCACAGATAAGCACCAGAATGTTCTTTTCCCAGATGGTAGTAGGGACAAAATCTCCTACCACTGATAATTCTGACCATACACAAATTTTTATTTTTCTGCGTCTTGCGATTTTATCGTATCAAAAATAACCAGTAAATCCTATTATTATCCTGCTACCCCCACTCTACCAAAACTCATGAAATGATATGATACATTTGGAGGAGGAAGATTTCTAATTGATCCTTTATACCCACCAACCAGACCAGTATAAGAAGCTGTATGATGTAAAGCCTCTTTAAATGGGTACAGACTACTTCCGTTTATTGTAATAAGTATCTCATAAATTTGACTTTACACTTTTGCATGGTATTGATAGATTTTGAAAGTTAATTACTTAACACAATTCTTATTAAAATTGTTCATTATACAACCTGAATGTCTCAAGGTAGCACATTAGTACAAAAGACGCTGTATGATGTATTATTGTAGCAGTCAGATGTTATTTTAACCAATGTACAGGTTTACCTTTAATTTAATTCTACAAACATAATCAAAATCACTTGTGAAAAAGACATTTAGTCATTTACTAAGGCAGATACAACCTGTGGAAGCACAGCTAAAAGCATACCATCACCCATTATAGAGTGACCCATTGTCTTTGTAACTGAGTAATCACAACTAAGTGCAATTTACTATAATGAAACTGTACACAGAAACTGTAAAGGCAAAGGTAATTTATTATGATGAAATGCTTCCAAAATGCCCAGTGTGCTTCAGCGTTTCTCCTTTTCTCCAGTCGTCAACAGGTCCTGTGTTTATTAGGTGATCTGTGATGTAGGAGATCCTGAGAATGGCTGCTGCTCCAAGGATGATTGGCAGGTGGCTTTTCCCAGGAACAGCGGGCTGGAGATGTAAAGGTGGGATGGAGAAAATAAAGTGTAGGGGAATACAGAGTACAAACAACCATAAGAAACACACGGCCCATGGCCATATGTCCACAAGACAACCACCCGCCCAACCCGAGAGGGAGCCCACGAGGGACTAAGGGGGGCCCAACCCCTGTAAAAGGAGGTCCGCAGAGGGGGGACAGACAGCGAGCCCCCCAGTCCCTCCCGCAAGCCCTCCACCGAGGGAAGCGGGTCCAGGGCCAAAGGGCCCCATCAACCGGGAACACTCCCCTGGCGGACGGTCCCCCCAGCCCGCTCCCCGGCAGGACGGATCACCGCCCACTGTAGCGACCCGGCACGTCCCCCCCCCTCCCCGACACTGCAGGATGATCTAAGGGAGACCCATACAAACAAAGTGCACCCCCCCCCCCACCACCCAGGAGCGGACCTGCGTCAACTGGGGAGCGGCAGACCCCCCGCCCAGCCCAGACCGAACCCTACAATTCGCCTAGAAGGGCTCAGAGCATCCCTAGATACCCCGGACCGCCTGCCAGGGCCCCACCACGGCGCAGCAGAGCCAAGGACCACCCAGCCCGCAGCCCACAAGAGGAGACGGCCCACACCGGCCAGGGCCATCTTCTACCTGCTGGGCCACCCCACACGCGCAGGGCCAGAGACAGAGAGTTAGGGGGGACCCCTCAGCCCCCACTGATTCCCCGTCCCATGTTAATGTGAAGTGTGCATGTACAAGTGTGAGAGAGTTGTGTGTTTATGTCTACAATGCATTAAAATTAGTGGATGCAGATCGAGTATGAGGGCCCCACCACTGGCAGATGGCAGAGTCCCCCATCCCCCTCCCTGCACCCCAAGGCCCTAATGTAGCATGGACTGTGTATATAACTAAAGTGCAAAAAGCAGGTGAACAGTCGAGGCACGGGCACCCCACCGCTGGCAGACGGCAGAACCCCACCTGCCTATACCCACCTCCTCAGCCCTAGTGTCATGTGGTGTCTAATGTGCAAGTAAAACCTCCCCACTGCCCCTCAAAGCTCTAGTGTTGTATGAAATGTGA
Source organism: Brienomyrus brachyistius (assembly GCF_023856365.1). Lineage (NCBI taxonomy): Eukaryota > Metazoa > Chordata > Actinopteri > Osteoglossiformes > Mormyridae > Brienomyrus > Brienomyrus brachyistius. The sequence goes on from NW_026042780.1 coordinate 17,851, forward strand.
TGTCCGGCCCAGGGGAGCAATAAGGGCGTGCAGGAGTGGGCCCCCCCCGGCACCGGGGCCAGATCCCCGACTGGCCCCGATTAGTCCTCATCCCCGACCCCACACAACCGGCAGGGGCGGCCAACCGAGGGGGTTCAGGGGCGCCACATTAACAATTGTTAATAAACATTCCACTATACATCTCAAAATTTAGCACACTTAATTCATTATCTTTGATACTGTTTCAAACATTTAATGTTCCCCAAACAGCAGCAGAAGAACCACAGCTTCATCTTCCTTGTATTTTGGCTCTTCTCTGTGTCAAGAGCTCTACAAGCTCAACTTTAATATTAATTTTCCACCACTTCTACATCTTCTATCTATACCAGACCCACATCTATCTCTACACCGCCAGTTTCCTCTCTGAAGAGTCTCAGAAACAATGCCAGCATTGCCTATCACTCTCACACCCTCCCCTCCCTTACACCAGTCCGTCACACCTCCCAGTCCCCCCATAACCTCCCCAGCCTGGACAGTGGGGGGTGTCGCTGGTGAGCACTCCTCCAAACCTTTCCTCTCTCCCCAGTCGATCACCTCGTCCCACAGGTCCCAGGCTCCCCAGTGCTGGTCGTTGGTCCAGGAAACAGCTTTCGGAATTTTCATTCTGGTTAACATAATTAACTAGCCGTCTGTGATACTCTCAAAGCCAAACTAGACACTGTGTATTTTCAACGTACTCCAGACATTTGCTAAATGCTATTCACCAAGAATGCCTATGGAAAGGGATGGAGCCTTCATTGGCTGCTCGTGGCATCGAGGCTACTCCGATAGAAGCGGCCAAATTGCTAAAACTGTTTCACAACCTATACAGTAACGCTGGCGAAATCAGGACGCTGCTTCGGTACGTTATAACATCGCCATGGTAATGAACCCAGCAAACGGTTAATCTTACTTCAACAACATGGGACATTTAAAAAGTAAACGTATAGGGGCTCTTTTCAGAATAACATCTTCAGATGAAACGCATTACGACAGACCGGATGAGTAAAACCAATCATATCAACCATAAGGCTTGTTGTTTTTAAGTTTAACACAATTATTTTCTCTTACAATTTAAATATAAACAATCACATTACGAAAAATGGCCACAGCATCTACAGTTTAAGCTACTAATTTTAAATATATTTCAATTATATTTTGCGGCAATATTTGCATGAACTATATCACGACATACAATGAAATATATAATTAACTATGCTAACAAAACATAATCTGAAGAAATAGCAAGAAACATAGGAAGAGATGCTTCTCACCGCTGCGCCATCGCTCTGTCAGAAAGTTTATGTTCAAACTGCACTGATTTTGTTTCTATGGAAACCAGCGAAATTTTTCATTGGTCGAAAGGATGAAGATATGTACTGACGCCATTTTCAACGAATGAAAACGAGAATTAATTGTCAGGGCGGGACGAATTTGAAGGTGAACCAATCAATAGTAGTATGTTTAGCTCGTGCTTGTTTTGGCTGAGCGTGATTGGATTTGTTGATCTAACCGCCTTCAAGCCCGTAAACCATGTATCTACTTGTCAATGGGAAACCACGCAGTTCTGTCTATTAATACTGACTGTAATTTTTTTATGACATTATGTCTTTGCTATGCAGTATTACGGTAATGCGTAATACCGCGATGTTTGGGGTGCCCCGCTGTTTTTTTTCCACAGCTGGTGAACGCAATTAGCATTTTAGCCACGTTGGTAGGTACGCTTTTGAGAAAGAACACTATAGTTCTTGTTATTCACATTCTGTGTCCTGGTGTTTTTAATTTCTCATAATGTGAACAAAGATATGTCATATACAAGTTTTTTGAGAGACTAAATTTTGGTTTGATTTATAATTTATTTAATGGTAAATAAAGTTCTTATATAGCTATTTTAGAATTAGTGCAGTCTTTCGTTTAGAATTAGCGCAATATTCTTAAAAACTGCATGTTCAAACCAAACGCCATGCCATAATAACTGCTTTACAGATATTTCATTCAGGAATCTATGGAGGGTATACTGTAGGTAGGCCTGTTTGTGTGTGTGTGTGCGCGCGTTTGGGTGGGTGGTTATGTACATAGTGCTATAAAAACATGTTATTTTGACTTTGTAGGGACATGTTTTCGGTCCCGAAAGTAAGATACTGAATTTTATTAAATTCTGTGAATGCAGTCAAATGAATAATTCAAAAAGTCTTGCATTTTGTTTGGTTGCTTACTGTTACTGCTTGGTAACTACTGCAATGTTTAAGGTTGCCATAGTTAGGATTGGGGTTACGCCCATACAAATGAATGGAGAATCTCCACAAAGATTCAAATACCTAATCTCTGTGTGTGTGTGTGTGTGTGTGTGTGGAGTAGGTGTATATTACATTGTGGGGACCAAATGTCCCCCACAATGTGACAAAAACCCCGTTATTTTGATGTTTTGGGGGGCATTTTCAGGTACTCACAAAGATCTGTAAATACAGTCAAAAAACTAAAAATGCCAAAAGTCTTGTATTTGGTTTGGTTACATATGGTTAAGGTTAGGGGTTGGTAGGGGTTAAAGTTGTCATGTTGGGATTACAGTTTTCCCCATAGAAATGAATGGAGAGTCCCCACGAAGATATAATTACATAGCTGTGTGTGTGTGTGTGTTGTGTGTGGTATCAGATCAGTCCCTGAGAGTTCAGTAGTCAGGCGCCATGTTTCTGAGTCTGGTTGTGGAGGCCTGAATGCTTTTCCAGATGCCAGAGTGAAAAGATTATGTGAGGGGTGGGTGCGGTCATCCACAATGTTGGTGGCTTTGCGGATGGAGCGTGTGATGTGAATGTCCATGATGGAGGGGAGAGAGACTCTAATAATCTTCTCAGCTATCCTCACTATCCGCTGGTCTTATGATCTGAGGCGAGGCAGTTCCCAATTCAGACCGTGATGCAGCTGCTCAGGATGCTCTTGTCTAAGGAATCAAAAATGTGGTTCCATGGGGTTCCAGACAGTGACCTTTTTTGGAGACAGTGAGACTAAATTTTATACCTAGGTGCACCAGTTATGACATTGGTCAGGTAGGCTGTGGTCTGTTAGTTGGTGACAAGTGGCTGGTGATCCATGCAACCCAAGCAGAAGTGAGCAGAACTTGTATCAGCCAAATAGACAGGAGAAAGCGGATTTTTCATTGGACTTCAGGACTCCTGAGTAACAGATAAAGACAGAGAAACAGCAAAGTTATGGAGAATCAGGAAGTAAGTGCCAGTCTGCGCAGATCTGAGGTCAGTGAGACACACATAAGGCTCCTCTGATGCTCCTCTTCATCCGCTGATGGGCCTCCAGGTGAGAATCACAAATCAAACATAATAACAACTGACACAAAGGCCTGAGGTCAGACCCTCTGTATGCAGCACACAGTGTGTCTGCAGTCTCACCCTCACATCGTGTATGATGACATTTCTGCTTTTTAGATTAAGTGCTTGTCTGAGAATAACTTCTGCATCATGCTAATTATTTAGCTGTTTCGTGCTCATGGGCAAAAGAAAAATGAGGATTAAGTTAAATATATCAGAAATAAATTTCTAATGTGGCTCAAGGCCACAGTAAAGTGGACCATCACATCAAGTAAGTACAAAACAGCCTTTACTAATACGCTAAGGGTTAAAACAACATATAAGATGTGCATAATCTGACAGTATATCAGCGTGAGAGCAAGGCTGGCCCTGGAAGTGGTGTGCATGCAATGGCAGAGCAAAGTTAGAGACACCCGCTAAAAACTTTCATTTCATCTCACTTGCTCCTTTCTTCTTTTTCCTTCTTTTTTTCCCTCCTAATCTGTCCATCCTCTTCGGCCAGCTCACCCACTGCATCACCATGCCGCCTAAAAATGAAATAAATAATTTTTTTAAATTTAAAAAATGAAATCGATCAACATGAGAGGCCTATACAGAGTTTATAGAACCCCTCATGGTAAAGCAAACATGTTTGTCACAGCAGTGCATTCAGACCATGATTCTGCTAAAGCTGCCGGACAGGACAAAGGGAAAAAAAAGAAGAAGGTGGGGGTCAGTGCAGCAGTGGGTAGTTCAGGTCCAGAATGTAAAAATCCAGACCAAGATTTAGTTTCAACCAAACAGCTGAGTACTCTGTATCAGTGTCATTCTTAAAGTCGTGTTTCAACTTCTGGCAAAGTTCTCCCAGGAGCCTATCTCTGTTGTATGTACAGTCGGCATGTAATTCATTCCTGCCCAGGTCCCTGACAAACAGTTGGAGGCAGAATTACTTGTTATCAGAGTATGTGAATTTTTACACACACCAGCAGCTGTGACAGAATAAGATATTTCCTTTATACTGCTGCCACATAGTGGACACAAAGAAGACTGCAGTCAATTCTAAAATCAGTCAGTCAACATGCTACCACCACAGACTATAATCGGGAAGTGATCAAACTTCATGGAACAATATGAATATAAACAAACAGATGTAGTAAGTATATTGTGCAAAATGTATCTTCATCTTAACTACGCTGAATGGTGGAGTCCCAGAGTAAGTGATCCTCACCTGGAGGCCCATCAGTGAAGAAGAGGATGAAAAGGAGCATCAGAGGAGCCTTATGTGTGTATCGCTGACCTCAGATCTGTGGAGACTGACACTGACTTCCTGACTCTCCTTAACCTCACTGCCTCCCTTTTTGTGGGTTTTAAATGTTTAAAAATCATCCATCTATCTTTGATTTTCATAAACTGTTTGTGCACTGATGCATTTCCTGTCTATTTCTTGTCTGTAAAAAGGAAAACAGTTTGATGCTGCTGTTGTCCTGCTCTTACCAGGAATAAATATTTTGATTTCATCTAGAATCTTATCATTTTAGAAACATGATTTCATAGCAAAATTATTGATAGCTGGTCTTCACAGTGAATCATTCATGCTCACAGAATTTAAACTACAAACAAATTAATCAAATAAGTCTAGTTCTTTTCTAAACTGTTACTTCCTCATATTGCAAATGAGCAAAGAGCAGTGAAATCAGACTTATTCTGAAAAGCAGAAAAGTCGTCATACAGGATGTGAGTGTGAGACTCTGCAGAAACACTGTGTGCTACATACAGAGGGTCTGACCTCAGGCCTTTATTTCAGTCTTTATTATGTTTTATACAGTTTTAAAATGTCACTGCAGTAGGTCCTTTTCATATGTGTGGATCAGCACAAATCATGAGGTCCGTTAGGAAGGTGTCTGTATGACAGGGGTGGGGGTATCCTGGGGGGGGGGGGATGGGTGGGGGCAAAGTCAGGTAATTCACTTCATCTGGGTCTTATCAGCAGTCCTGTGTTTCTCTCAGCACCACAATGATGTTTCACACATAATGGGGTCCGTGGGCCTCCTCAGTTATATTCAGGCTTTCAAAGTTCTTCAATCATAAAAAGTCACATGGATCTGACACTCTGACACTGTTATATTAATTTGTTTAAATTCATTGAAAATACTATATATTACAGCTAGTATTTGGATCCGTCTGCTCTTTATCCGTTCCTCACTGGCATACCTGGGTGTCTGTGCAGTGCTTTCCGGAAGCATCAGAACCATTCATAAGGGAATCTATGTGTGGCTGCCCTCTAGTGGATACACAAAATTCGGCTACTTAAGTAGCTTGACTATATTTCCCTCCTAGTTTAGTTTAGTTCCTAATTTAATTTAACAGATGAAACTGAAGGCAGAGCTGGAAATTAGTTTAGTCATGACTTCAGAAGTTACGCTGACATGGGATTCTGTACAATCAGAGATGAAGCTGCTGGATGGGATGGTCATCGCCTGCTTTTTCTGACTGATGTAGGTCTGGATGTAAAGTTACAAACTGCTTAATGTGTATCAATCTGTTTTATAATGTTCACACAAAAAAAGTGCTTTTAATGTGTCTGCACCTTGTATCTCCCACAATGTGCTTCTGCATTTGATATCTTCTTGACTTGGGGATAAAGAGATTTAACTGGATGGATTTTACTTTTGTGAAGCACTACAGTCCAAAGCTGAACTGATTGTTCAAAGCTTTTTGGTTTTTAAGCAAAACTACTTCATTTAATTTATCTGAAACCCACTTTGCGCCTTTCTAGACTCAACAAAGCATCATTGCCAACAAAATAAGTGAGTTACAGTTAAATCAGGTAAAGAAGTTTCATTTGGAATTTACTGATCCAGGTTTTCAGTACCACGGACACCAACTAGACTTACTGTCATTTAATGGGAGTGAAAGCAGAAACCAATAGATCACACAGGGATATTTTCATTTGATGGTGTCTTTCTTTTTACTTTTGATATGCCGTCTTCCTCCTTAGCTGATATGTGAGGCTGCTGTCAGCTCAGACAAGCTGGTGTGATTTTACGCAGAGTGATAAGTGGGCAGTCCTGTTTTCGTGTGTTACATTTTCATTTGATGTTGGCCAATATGTATGTGGTACTGTTTCCTCCTTAACTGACATTCACAGGCTGTTGTTAGCAGAGACAAGCTGGTGTATTTGTACTGCAGATTGAAAAGTGGGCGTTCCCGATTACATCACTCTTTTAAAGAGTCCCTGATTGGTGGGCTCTGACGAGGAGGGGTGACCTAAAAACTCCAAACCATTTATCCCTCCATCCATCCATCCATTTTCCAAACCGCTTATCCTACTGGGTCGTGGGGGGTCCGGAGCCTATCCCGGAAGCAATGGGCACGGGAACAAACCTGGATGGGGGGCCAGCCCATCGCAGCCAAACCATTTAAGTTTGTGAAATTCATTTTTAATAATTACCATCCATCCATCCATCCATTTTCCAAACCGCTTATCCTACTGGGTCGTGGGGGGTCCGGAGCCTATCCCGGAAGCAATGGGCACGGGAACAACCCTGGATGGGGGGCCAGCCCATCGCAGCCAAACCATTTAAGTTTGTGAAATTCATTTTTAATAATTACCAATTTCAGAAAAATATGAAATGTTTTGTAAAGTATCAATTTATTAATCATGTATTTAAACAAATTATGACCAGTATAAAAGACACATACAAAACTGTACAAAAGTCTTGGGCTGTCGAAGAAAATGATGTTCAAATGATCTTCATCTTGGTCTAGAATTATAATATTTTGTCCGTCAAAGTGTGGCAGCCCAGTCATTTCAAAATCTCTTCTAAAGTTAGTAAAACATTTGCACCAACCATCCAATAGACCTATATCTTTTTATAACACAACTCCTATGGCTAATCAATGCATCATTAACATTTTGTCACGGGAGACGGCAGCGATCGCGGGCAGGCGGGTAAGAAGCAGGCAGACAGCCGAGAATCAGGGCAAACGAGGGGTTTAATCTCAGGGACGAGGGCACGAACATCAACTGACATCAATGACGGACAAAGGACTCGGGTAAGACACGGACTGAAATACACAGGACTGAGCAAATTAACTAGATACAGCTGGGTACAATCGGGAGAAAACACGTGGGTAATCAGGGGGCGTGGCACACAGGAGGAGCGGACGAGCCGGGCATGACACATTTGTTTAATTAAATTAATTAATTAAGTGAGCTGGTGGCAGAATTTAACAAATACATGGAATGGCTGGGGTGCCCCTGAGGAGAGGTTTAGGATCCAAAGCGTGGTTCATCTAGCGATCCAACAAGGCATCAGTAACTTTATGGAGAAAAGAAGAAATTCTTGTTAGTTTTTATTGTGTCACTTTTAATTTGCATATATTTTTATGATAATTGTGTTTTTGTTCTGAGCAAATATACACAACCCAATTAAATAGCATTAAACGTTTTCTTTGATGGCCCAAGACTTTTGCATAGTACCATATTTTTTCAGAATCAAGAGACAATTTAATAAAAACCAGTCTTACCTTCACAAGATAACGATTATTAAACATTAACCAGCAGGTGGCAGCAAAGCACTTGTGAATAAGTGGCCAATACGTGGTTGTACAGGTTGCCAGCAGATAATCATCCCCTCTGTGTTTAACTGACTCTCATGCTATGACTGTACAGACTGAGCAGGGCCGAGTGAGAGAGGCTTCACTGCAGTTAGCATAACCGTTTATTTTACAGCTCGTCTGACTCATTCTGCTCCACGAAGGTCATCTCCTCTGCCAGCTTCCTCTGATCCAGGGAGACCCTCTGCTTCTCTCTGATTGGTTCCCGCTTTCTACAGGAGGTCCAGTGCAGCTGAATGGTGATGATGGTGCAAATCAGGTAAAACACACCAGTCCCAGCTTTCAGTACAGCATCCAGAACCTGCTCCCACCTGTGAGACATATAATACACCAGTGTGTCTGTCAGTCACACATATCACATTTAAACCTGAAGAACAAAACAGTGAATCTGTTCTGACTGAAGTAAAACCACCTTGATAATCGACAGCAGCACCGATCAGCTCAGTCCTACATACAGAGCCAGCTGGACCAAAGAGCTGAATAAGAGGGTGGATGTGAACAGTAAAGTCTTACATGCTTTATAGAAACACGGTACAGCCACATCGGTACTATTACACAGGACACATGTGAGGAACAGGAGACATTAACAAAGAGCATGAAAATAGCTAGAGATTATCACACAACATGTTACACTATTTTGTAAAAACAGGCCTGCAGTCATTCCCCAGCAGCACAGGGCAGAAGGCAAGGGCTCACCCTGGATGGGATGGGATCTCAAGTTTATTATTAAGAAAATCAAATAAAAAATATTTTTTTCTCTTAAAATTAAAATGACAGTTTCCCATTACTGTGTGATCAGGTAAATGCTGCTAGCTGGACCCCCACACTACTGTAAATGCTGCTGAATGCTTACCTCCGTTTTTCATTATCCCCTCCTTCTTCATCATGTGCAGAGAAAAGGAGAGCAGTGGAAACAGGAGAAAGGATAGTTAATAAAAAGCAGGGTTTGCACTGTCGCCTCACTCCTCTGGCACGTGTACTCAAGTCTTCGCTGGAGTTCCGTGTGTATGGAGTTTGCATGCTCCCCCTGTGTCATTGTGGGGTTCCTTCCAGGGACTCTGATTTCCCCCCACAGTCCAAAAACATGCTGAGGCTAATTGGAGTTGTCAAATTGCCGGTAGGTGTGCTTGTGCGAGGGAATGGAGTGTGAGCGTGTCCTGCAATTGGTTGGCACCCTGTCATGGGACGTTCCCTGCCTTGCGCCCATAGGGACCCTGAATTAGACAAGCAGTTTCAGACAATGGATGGATGCAGCACTGGAACAGATATTACAGAGTACAATTGTAACACTGGTCTACGCTGCAATGAAAAACCACCTACAGACATGTTAGTCAGTCTGCACACCATTAGTAACAATTCATCCTCACAAAGATGAAAAAATGCCTGAATTATGTTGCAAGCTACATGGATTTGTCTGGATTTGTATACATAACAAGTGACTGGCTGTATGTCTGTGGAAAATGCTGTGATTTTTGTCATATTACAGACTGATCATAAACTAGAAGACACACATTCAATATTAAAGACACCAATTAGCCTGACTGTGCGTTTTTGGATTGTTGGAGGAAACCCACACAGCATGTGGAGAACATGCAGACTCCACACAGACAGAGCAGAAGCCAGATTCAAACCCCTAAACATGGAGGCGTGAAGCAACAGCGCCGCCTACTGGACCACCGTGCCACTATCATTGAAACAATAATCCCAATAAATAACTCTGTTTCACAACAGCTGATAAATAGGGGATTATCCCCACAAAGAAGCACAAACCCCTTCGTGAGTGAAACTGCTGGGTTGATTAGTATGTATCTATTTATATTCAAGCATAAATAATTCACAGGCAGATTTAAATCAATTACTTATGTTTAACAGTAATATGAACTGGAATCTGCAGGATTCCACAACCAGCCACCAATACCAGCCAGTGTCCTTCCTCTCCAGCCCACTCATTGTCACAATGAAGGTTTTATTTTCTGTGTCATCCCTGATCAGGACAGGCCTCCCATGCAAACTCACTGATCTCTCTGATGCACAGGAGCCCCCAATCTTACACCACATCCTTTGTCTTTTGTTGTTTCCATAGTAACACTGACACTGTCTCCATCCACACCCGTCACCTCCTGTTTGTCCACTGACAGCCCTGGAGGACTTCAACACACAGGTAAAACACTCAACGATTTCCACAGCAATGAAATGTTTATGAATATCAGCCCATTACAACATACATACTGTATGTAAATGTTTGGCCAATAAACTGACATTTTTTAACATATTGCTTATCATATTTAACCTCATGAAGTCGCCCGATTTAGCTGACACTGTTACTTCTTCCAAGTCTCGTTTATCATATTGAATTAAATTAAAATGCAGATTTTTAAAATATTAAAACATTTTTTTCATCAGTGTTTGTGTTAAGGTCCTTCCTTTTTGACTCAGTGACATGTTACATACTGTGCATCTCATTGGCTACAGTCTGCAGTACAGACATCTTACCATCAGTGACTGACAGATTAACCTGATCAGAAAGGCTCCACTGATCTTCACACCACACCAGTACCGATCGGAGTCCTCAGCTGTCAGATTGTTGATGGTCACAGTGAAGACTCGCTGGTCAGGATCATCTCTGACTCACACTTTACCCTCCTGTGGAGAGTCAGTGTGTACTATGGGAGTACATGACCTCACATTATACCCTCTGCACCAGTATTTCACATGAGTTTTATATCTGTCACCATAGGAACATGGGATTGTTACAGATCATCCTCTCTGTACACAGGCCCATTTCACTGTAGACACACTGTCAGCACCTGTGGGGAAAATAATTAACTGAATAAGGATTTTCCATCTTATGACATCTCTAAGTAATTATGCTTGGTTTGTGTAATACTTAGATTAGGTCATGTGTAATTAACAGAACAGTGATGATGTATAAAAGTCAAAGACCATCATTTTACTATAAGAACAAGGAAAACAAAACTAGTGTCTGATCTTGGGAAGGGCTTCAGCAGGATGTGGGATCGGGAATCTGAGCCTGGCAGTGTGTTCTAGGGTCTGAGAGGAAAACCAGGACCTTAAATCCCTAGTAAAAGGCCTAGATGAGGTGAATGAATGGGCTTGTCACTGTGTGGGATGGCCACACCCCTTAAGTACTATGGCCTTACTTGTAAACATATCCAGTCCTGTGATACAGGCCCTCTCATATTCCCTCTATACATGTTTCCTTTGCGCTCTATTTGTGAACGTTATTATGTAAAATATCATTGCTATGCTGGTGATACGCAGCCATATCTGCCATTAAAACCTGGTGACTGCTGCTCTCTGGTGGCCCTTTCTAACTGTCTGGAGGATATTAAGAACAGGACAGCAATGACTTTCGTCCAGATTAATGAAAACAAGACAGAGGTAATGAGTTTTGGTCACTGTTCATGATCTCAGAGAACAATTAGGGCCTCATTCAGAAAACCTCCAGTCACATAATAAAAATCTTGGTGTCATCTTTGATTCATCACTGAGTTTGATAATCAAATAAATGCTGTTGTGAAGGGGTGTTTCTGTCAGCTGAGTTCAATAGCCTGGCTTAAACCACACCTTTCAGCCAAAGACCTGGAGAGTTACTCCTGCTTTTATCCTGATTGGGTTACTGCCGTTCTCTGTACCCAGGTTTACCAGAAGCATCTTTATTCTGACTACTCCTTGTTCAAAACGGTGCTACCAGGCTCTCAACAAAAATTAGACACCAAATTTCCCCTGTGTTGGCTACATTGCATTGGCTACCTGTTAAGTTTTGAGAATTTCTGAGAATACAGTTTAAAGATTTCTTATTTCTTTCTAAGGCGATACATGGCATAGGTCCCCAGTCCGTCTCGGAGCTAATTCAGCCTTACACCGCTTCTTATTAGATGCATCTCTGTACTGACCCTGCACACACAGGAATACATTTTATTTATCTATTTAATCTGACTATTCTGCTTTGCACATCATGTATTTAACATTTATAGTGATTTTATATTTATTACTAGATTATTGTATAACTTTTGCACTGTTTTTTGAACTTGGTTGTTGCTTAGTCTTGTTTTTCCATGGAGCACCATTATACCAAAAAGAATTCCTTGTAGGGTCAACCTACTTGGCAATAAACCACAGTCTGATTCTGATTATTTTTTGTGTAACATTGTGTAACATTGGCCAATGTCTCTACTTTTACTATATATTTATATTATTTTGACCTACAGCACTTTGGCACAACATAGATTGTTTTTAAATGTGCTATAGAAATAAAAATAATTCAACTTGATATAGAAACATATTTCAAGTCATCCATCTTGCCGAGATGGGGGTTGCGCTGTGACCCCTGGTGGACAAATTATGCAGCAACAGCACTCATATCATGGTTGAAAGTTGTGTCTTTAGTCTCTCTGTTTCTTTTTAGTTATCATTAATTGGCCATTATAAACCAAATGCTGATAGCGATTTATCACAGACTCCTGCATTAATGAATTAAAATATTCATGATGAATAAAGAAGATGAATTGGCGCTAATGTGTATTTTTACTGTGTTATTGATAAGATAAATATTACAGTACACGGATCGCTCTGGTGTCTCAGAAATTGTCTCCATTTTTTCATACCAATTTATCATTAGTACAGTAGTGCTTGCAATTCACAAATGCTTTGGCCTACAAACAATTTGGTTCGCAAAAACAAAATTTGGTCAATGAACAAACTCGACCAGATTCCTTTTTTTATACTAGTGTAACACCGGCGGGGCGCATATCCCAGCATGCCCTGCGTACAATTGTAAATAGAAGGACCACGACAGGCACCCAACAAGCACCGAACCCAAATACACAGATGGGAAACACAATGTTGTCAGAAGCTGAACTGCGAAATGCAGATGCAGTGAGAGATTTACACACACTAAATACACGTTAGGATCGGACAGGGTATACACACAAGACATGGGCAAAGTGTAAAGTGAGGTAGACCTTCAACAGGTCGTCAGTCCATTGTAGGGCAAAGGAAGCTGGAGAATTGCCATGTGAACAGCAGAAATGTGGTCATACAGGATGTGAGGGTGAGACTGTGTGCTGTATACAGAGGGTCTGACCTCACGGCTTTGTTTCAGTCTTTAGTATTGTGATGACATTGTGATAGCCCAGTGATAACTATACTGGATGGGTTGTACCCCTTCAAAGAGCAAGGGGAGATGGGATACCATTGTGGTATGCAAGCAGGTCCTCAGGGTTGTCACACATGCTTTTCTGAGGTGTACACTGCTGGTTGCTTGAGCCCCTGGATGAGACACTGGTCAGTACCCTGCAGAATCGCTGTGGGCAGTGTGAGGACTTCTGCCCTCTCAGTTAAACAATAGGTGCAGGGATTGAGTCAAATGAGTCTCTCTGCATCCTGCTTAATGATATCAAGGGGTTGTGTAGGCGTGTCTGTGCTCACATGGCTCTATCAGTACAGAGTGAACTGGCCAGGGATCAGTTTATCTAGACACTTAACCCCAGATAGCTCACATTCAGACACAGTCAACCCCTCTGCGTCCCTAGACGAGGCCCTGGAACTGGCTTTGGAGAGAGAAATTGTGGGCAGCGAGGTGGCGGGGAACGAGGCGGGAGAAATCAACCAAGCTGTAAACGCCAAAGGGCTTGGAGGACCCAGGCCCTCAGGTTTACTTCCTGGATGCAGACTGCCTGTAGGCTGACAGGCAGCAGCACCCCCCCCCCACCCCTCAATCCTCAGACAGTGTCCCAAGTTCACCGCCACCCAGGGTTCCGCCAAGGGCACGCATAGCCGGGAAGATGTGGGCCAACAAGGTTAATTTCCGGAACTTCCTTGGTGACACCGGGGAGGTGGCCCTGCTGCCACCTGCTGCAGAGGTGGTGACTACGGATTGGACTCACAGAGGCAACTTCTGTCACATACCCACCATAGTGATGTGAGTCGCATGTACTGCCCTAGTCCATACAGGTTCCACTGCAACCCTGGTGAGACCAGACACTGTCTAGAACTGACATTGGTGCAGGTGAGAACAATGACTGGTGACCTGGCCCCTTTAAGAGGGACGGGGTTGTTCCCTTTTGACATGGGGGGTTTAGTTGTGAATAGTAACTATGTGGATGGCTGACATGCTCGATCCCTCCATCCTGGGCCTGAATTTCCCCCGGAGCACGGCATGTGTGCTGGACTTTGGGCACAACATGCTGAGATTCCCTGCGGTCCATGTGTACAGTGGGGCCGCTGGCCCCGCAGCCTCTGCAGCTGACTGCCCACCCCTTACTGCCACTGGGCCTGTACCTCCACATCAGCTAGAGATCCCTTCCTCTGCTACAGTCACGTGGGCCCCTGAGCCCACATGTGTCCCCTCCAGTGTTGCGCTGCAGCCTCACTCACTTCACTGGAGTCTAACGGGGTTTACCAGAGCGACTTACCTGAAGCTGCCATTGGAGGAGCCCATGATGACCACACGGTTGCCCTTGTGCCACTGCAATCCCACTGCCCTGGTCCTCTACCTCACACCATTGATCCCCTGCCCCACCCATACGGTTGTGTGCCTCTTCAGGTTTGCAGCCTCCTCCTGCACTGAGCGGCCATTTCAGAAGTTTAATTATTTAATTATACAGTAATACACACGTTGCCAACCATTAAAAACATTATCCAGACTTAAAGTCACTTGAATAAAAATATTTAAAATCTTGTTAGCATTTCAATATAGTACCTGGTTGGACTGTGTACTTCCTCTTTGTTTAAAAATAACCAGTAAATCCTATTATTATCCTGCTACCCCCACTCTACCAAAACTCATGAAATGATATGATACATTTGGAGGAGGAAGATTTCTAATAGATCCTTTATACCCACCAACCAGACCAGTATAAGAAGCTGTACGATGTAAAGCCTCTTTAAATGGGTACAGACTACTTCCGTTTATTGTAATAAGTATCTCATAAATTTGACTTTACACTTTTGCATGGTATTGATAGATTTTGAAAGTTAATTACTTAACACAATTCTTATTAAAATTGTTTATTATACAACCTGAATGTCTCAAGGTAGCACATTAGTACAAAAAACGCTGTATGATGTATTATTGTAGCAGTCAGATGTTATTTTAACCAATGTACAGGTTTACCTTTAATTTAATTCTACAAACATAATCAAAATCATTTGTGAAAAAGACATTTAGTCATTTACTAAGGCAGATACAACCTGTGGAAGCACAGCTAAAAGCATACCATCACCCATTATAGAGTGACCCATTGTCTTTGTAACTGAGTAATCACAACTAAGTGCAATTTACTATAATGAAACTGTACACAGAAACTGTAAAGGCAAAGGTAATTTATTATGATGAAATGCTTCCAAAATGCCCAGTGTGCTTCAGCGTTTCTCCTTTTCTCCAGTCGTCGACAGGTCCTGTGTTTATTAGGTGATCTGTGATGTAGGAGATCCTGAGAATGGCTGCTGCTCCAAGGATGATTGGCAGGTGGCTTTTCCCAGGAACAGCGGGCTGGAGATGTAATGGTGGGATGGAGAAAATAAAGTGTAGGGGAATACAGAGTACAAACAACCATAAGAAACACACGGCCTATGGCCATATGTCCACAAGACAACCACCCGCCCAACCCGAGAGGGAGCCTACGAGGGACTAAGGGGGGCCCAACCCCTGTAAAAGGAGGTCCGCAGAGGGGGGACAGACAGCGAGCCCCCCAGTCCCTCCCGCAAGCCCTCCACCGAGGGAAGCGGGTCCAGGGCCAAAGGGCCCCATCAACCGGGAACACTCCCCTGGCGGACGGTCCCCCCAGCCCGCTCCCCGGCAGGACGGATCACCGCCCACTGTAGCGACCCGGCACGTCCCCCCCCTCCCCGACACTGCAGGATGATCTAAGGGAGACCCATACAAACAAAGTGCACCCCCCCCCCCCCACCACCCAGGAGCGGACCTGCGTCAACTGGGGAGCGGCAGACCCCCCGCCCAGCCCAGACCGAACCCTACAATTCGCCTAGAAGGGCTCAGAGCATCCCTAGATACCCCGGACCGCCTGCCAGGGCCCCACCACGGCGCAGCAGAGCCAAGGACCACCCAGCCCGCAGCCCACAAGAGGAGACGGCCCACACCGGCCAGAGCCGTCTTCTACCTGCCGGGCCACCCCACACGCGCAGGGCCAGAGACAGAGAGTTAGGGGGGACCTCTCAGCCCCCACTGATTCCCCGTCCCATGTTAATGTGAAGTGTGCATGTACAAGTGTGAGAGAGTTGTGTGTTTATGTCTACAATGCATTAAAATTAGTGGGTGCAGATCGAGTATGAGGGCCCCACCACTGGCAGATGGCAGAGTCCCCCATCCCCCTCCCTGCACCCCAAGGCCCTAATGTAGCATGGACTGTGTATATAACTAAAGTGCAAAAAGCAGGTGAACAGTCGAGGCACGGGCACCCCACCGCTGGCAGACGGCAGAACCCCACCTGCCTATACCCACCTCCTCAGCCCTAGTGTCATGTGGTGTCTAATGTGCAAGTAAAACCTCCCCACTGCCCCTCAAAGCTCTAGTGTTGTATGAAATGTGGTGTCCGGCCCAGGGGAGAAATAAGGGCGTGCAGGATTGGGCCCCCCCCGGCACCGGGGCCAGATCCCCGACTGGCCCCGATTAGTCCTCATCCCCGACCCCACACAACCGGCAGGGGCGGCCAACCGAGGGGGTTCAGGGGCGCCACATTAACAATTATTAATAAACATTCCACTATACATCTCAAAATTTAGCACACTTAATTCATTATCTTTGATACTGTTTCAAACATTTAATGTTCCCCAAACAGCAGCAGAAGAACCACAGCTTCATCTTCCTTGTATTTTGGCTCTTCTCTGTGTCAAGAGCTCTACAAGCTCAACTTTAATATTAATTTTCCACCACTTCTACATCTTCTATCTATACCAGACCCACATCTATCTCTACACCGCCAGTTTCCTCTCTGAAGAGTCTCAGAAACAATGCCAGCATTGCCTATCACTCTCACACCCTCCCCTCCCTTACACCAGTCCGTCACACCTCCCAGTCCCCCCATAACCTCCCCAGCCTGGACAGTGGGGGGTGTCGCTGGTGAGCACTCCTCCAAACCTTTCCTCTCTCCCCAGTCGATCACCTCGTCCCACAGGTCCCAGGCTCCCCAGTGCTGGTCGTTGGTCCAGGAAACAGCTTTCGGAATTTTCATTCTGGTTAACATAATTAACTAGCCGTCTGTGATACTCTCAAAGCCAAACTAGACACTGTATTTTCAACGTACTCCAGACATTTGCTAAATGCTATTCACCAAGAATGCCTATGGAAAGGGATGGAGCCTTCATTGGCTGCTCGTGGCATCGAGGCTACTCCGATAGAAGCGGCCAAATTGCTAAAACTGTTTCACAACCTATACAGTAACGCTGGCGAAATCAGGACGCTGCTTCGGTACGTTATAACATCGCCATGGTAATGAACCCAGCAAACGGTTAATCTTACTTCAACAACATGGGACATTTAAAAAGTAAACGTATAGGGGCTCTTTTCAGAATAACATCTTCAGATGAAACGCATTACGACAGACCGGATGAGTAAAACCAATCATATCAACCATAAGGCTTGTTGTTTTTAAGTTTAACACAATTATTTTCTCTTACAATTTAAATATAAACAATCACATTACGAAAAATGGCCACAGCATCTACAGTTTAAGCTACTAATTTTAAATATATTTCAATTATATTTTGCGGCAATATTTGCATGAACTATATCACGACATACAATGAAATATATAATTAACTATGCTAACAAAACATAATCTGAAGAAATAGCAAGAAACATAGGAAGAGATGCTTCTCACCGCTGCGCCATCGCTCTGTCAGAAAGTTTATGTTCAAACTGCACTGATTTTGTTTCTATGGAAACCAGCGAAATTTTTCATTGGTCGAAAGGATGAAGATATGTACTGACGCCATTTTCAACGAATGAAAACGAGAATTAATTGTCAGGGCGGGACGAATTTGAAGGTGAACCAATCAATAGTAGTATGTTTAGCTCGTGCTTGTTTTGGCTGAGCGTGATTGGATTTGTTGATCTAACCGCCTTCAAGCCCGTAAACCATGTATCTACTTGTCAATGGGAAACCACGCAGTTCTGTCTATAAATACTGACTGTAATTTTTTTATGACATTATGTCTTTGCTACGCAGTATTACGGTAATGCGTAATACCGCGATGTTTGGGGTGCCCCGCTGTTTTTTTTCCATAGCTGACGAACGCAATTAGCATTTTAGCCACGTTGGTAGGTACGCTTTTGAGAAAGAACACTATAGTTCTTGTTATTCACATTCTGTGTCCTGGTGTTTTTAATTTCTCATAATGTGAACAAAGATATGTCATATACAAGTTTTTTGAGAGACTAAATTTTGGTTTGATTTATAATTTATTTAATGGTAAATAAAGTTCTTATATAGCTATTTTAGAATTAGTGCAGTCTTTCGTTTAGAATTAGCGCAATATTCTTAAAAACTGCATGTTCAAACCAAACGCCATGCCATAATAACTGCTTTACAGATATTTCATTCAGTAATCTATGGAGGGTATACTGTAGGTAGGCCTGTTTGTGTGTGTGTGTGTGCGCGCGTTTGGGTGGGTGGTTATGTACATAGTGCTATAAAAACATGTTATTTTGACTTTGTAGGGACATGTTTTCGTTCCCGAAAGTAAGAAGATACTGAATTTTATTAAATTCTTTGAATGCAGCCAAAGGAATAATTCAAAAAGTCTTGCATTTTATTTGGTTGCTTACTGTTACTGCTTGGTAACTACTGCAATGTTTAAGGTTCCCATAGTTAGGATTGGGGTTACGCCCATACAAATGAATGGAGAATCCCCACAAAGATTCAAATACCTACTCTGTGTGTGTGTGTGGATTAGGTGTATATTACATTGTGGGGACCAAATGTCCCCCACAATGTGACAAAAACCTGTTATTTTGATGTTTTGGGGGGCATTTTCAGGTACTCACAAAGATCTGTAAATACAGTCAAAAAACTAAAAATGCCAAAAGTCTTGTTTTTGGTTTGGTTACATATGGTTAAGGTTAGGGGTTGGTAGGGGTTAAAGTTGTCATGTTGGGATTACAGTTTTCCCCATAGAAATGAATGGAGAGTCCCCACGAAGATATAATTACACAGCTGTGTGTGTGTGTGTGTTGTGTGTGGTATCAGATCAGTCCCTGAGAGTTCAGTAGTCAGGCGCCATGTTTCTGAGTCTGGTTGTGGAGGCCTGAATGCTTTTCCAGATGCCAGAGTGAAAATATTATGTGAGGGGTGGGTGCGGTCATCCACAATGTTGGTGGCTTTGCGGATGGAGCGTGTGATGTGAATGTCCATGATGGAGGGGAGAGAGACTCTAATAATCTTCTCAGCTATCCTCACTATCCGCTGGTCTTATGATCTGAGGCGAGGCAGTTCCCAAATCAGACCGTGATGCAGCTGCTCAGGATGCTCTCAGTAGTTCCCCAGTAAAATGTTGTGAGGATGGGAGATGGACTTTTCTCAGCTTCCGCTGAAAGTAGAGGTGCTGCTGTGCTTTCTTGACTATGGAGCCTGTGTTGAGACAAACTTGTGTGTTGTTTTTGTTTGTCACATAGTGTAAAAATTGCCTAAGGAATCAAAAATGTGGTTCCATGGGGTTCCAGACAGTGACCTTTTTTGGAGACAGTGAGACTAAATTTTATACCTAGGTGCACCAGTTATGACATTGGTCAGGTAGGCTGTGGTCTGTTAGTTGGTGACAAGTGGCTGGTGATCCATGCAACCCAAGCAGAAGTGAGCAGAACTTGTATCAGCCAAATAGACAGGAGAAAGCGGATTTTTCATTGGACTTCAGGACTCCTGAGTAACAGATAAAGACAGAGAAACAGCAAAGTTATGGAGAATCAGGAAGTAAGTGCCAGTCTGCGCAGATCTGAGGTCAGTGAGACACACATAAGGCTCCTCTGATGCTCCTCTTCATCCGCTGATGGGCCTCCAGGTGAGAATCACAAATCAAACATAATAACAACTGACACAAAGGCCTGAGGTCAGACCCTCTGTATGCAGCACACAGTGTGTCTGCAGTCTCACCCTCACATCGTGTATGATGACATTTCTGCTTTTTAGATTAAGTGCCTGTCTGAGAATAACTTCTGCATCATGCTAATTATTTAGCTGTTTCGTGCTCATGGGCAAAAGAAAAATGAGGATTAAGTTAAATATATCAGAAATAAATTTCTAATGTGGCTCAAGGCCACAGTAAAGTGGACCATCACATCAAGTAAGTACAAAACAGCCTTTACTAATACGCTAAGGGTTAAAACAACATATAAGATGTGCATAATCTGACAGTATATCAGCGTGAGAGCAAGGCTGGCCCTGGAAGTGGTGTGCATGCAATGGCAGAGCAAAGTTAGAGACACCCGCTAAAAACTTTCATTTCATCTCACTTGCTCCTTTCTTCTTTTTCCTTCTTTTTTTCCCTCCTAATCTGTCCATCCTCTTCGGCCAGCTCACCCACTGCAATACTTTACGGGTTAAAAATGAAATAAATACATTTTTTAAATTTAAAAAATGAAATCGATCAACATGAGAGGCCTATACAGAGTTTATAGAACCCCTCATGGTAAAGCAAACATGTTTGTCACAGCAGTGCATTCAGACCATGATTCTGCTAAAGCTGCCGGACAGGACAAAGGGAAAAAAAAAGAAGAAGGTGGGGGTCAGTGCAGCAGTGGGTAGTTCAGGTCCAGAATGTAAAAATCCAGACCAAGATTTAGTTTCAACCAAACAGCTGAGTACTCTGTATCAGTGTCATTCTTAAAGTCGTGTTTCAACTTCTGGCAAAGTTCTCCCAGGAGCCTATCTCTGTTGTATGTACAGTCGGCATGTAATTCATTCCTGCCCAGATCCCTGACAAACAGTTGGAGGCAGAATTACTTGTTATCAGAGTATGTGAATTTTTACACACACCAGCAGCTGTGACAGAATAAGATATTTCCTTTATACTGCTGCCACATAGTGGACACAAAGAAGACTGCAGTCAATTCTAAAATCAGTCGGTCAACATGCTACCACCACAGACTATAATCGGGAAGTGATCAAACTTCATGGAACAATATGAATATAAACAAACAGATGTAGTAAGTATATTGTGCAAAATGTATCTTCATCTTAACTACGCTGAATGGTGGAGTCCCAGAGTAAGTGATCCTCACCTGGAGGCCCATCAGTGAAGAAGAGGATGAAGAGGAGCATCAGAGGAGCCTTATGTGTGTATCGCTGACCTCAGATCTGTGGAGACTGACACTGACTTCCTGACTCTCCTTAACCTCACTGCCTCCCTTTTTGTGGGTTTTAAATGTTTAAAAATCATCCATCTATCTTTGATTTTCATAAACTGTTTGTGCACTGATGCATTTCCTGTCTATTTCTTGTCTGTAAAAAGGAAAACAGT
Source organism: Brienomyrus brachyistius (assembly GCF_023856365.1). NCBI lineage: Eukaryota > Metazoa > Chordata > Actinopteri > Osteoglossiformes > Mormyridae > Brienomyrus > Brienomyrus brachyistius. The sequence continues at coordinate 39,285 of NW_026042780.1, forward strand.
TTGATGCTGCTGTTGTCCTGCTCTTACCAGGAATAAATATTTTGATTTCATCTAGAATCTTATCATTTTAGAAACATGATTTCATAGCAAAATTATTGATAGCTGGTCTTCACAGTGAATCATTCATGCTCACAGAATTTAAACTACAAACAAATTAATCAAATAAGTCTAGTTCTTTTCTAAACTGTTACTTCCTCATATTGCAAATGAGCAAAGAGCAGTGAAATCAGACTTATTCTGAAAAGCAGAAAAGTCGTCATACAGGATGTGAGTGTGAGACTGCAGAAACACTGTGTGCTACATACAGAGGGTCTGACCTCAGGCCTTTATTTCAGTCTTTATTATGTTTTATACAGTTTTAAAATGTCACTGCAGTAGGTCCTTTTCATATGTGTGGATCAGCACAAATCATGAGGTCCGTTAGGAAGGTGTCTGTATGACAGGGGTGGGGGTATCCTGGGGGGGGGGGGATGGGTGGGGGCAAAGTCAGGTAATTCACTTCATCTGGGTCTTATCAGCAGTCCTGTGTTTCTCTCAGCACCACAATGATGTTTCACACATAATGGGGTCCGTGGGCCTCCTCAGTTATATTCAGGCTTTCAAAGTTCTTCAATCATAAAAAGTCACATGGATCTGACACTCTGACACTGTTATATTAATTTGTTTAAATTCATTGAAAATACTATATATTACAGCTAGTATTTGGATCCGTCTGCTCTTTATCCGTTCCTCACTGGCATACCTGGGTCTTTGTGCAGTGCTTTCCGGAAGCATCAGAACCATTCATAAGGGAATCTATGTGTGGCTGCCCTCTAGTGGATACACAAAATTCGGCTACTTAAGTAGCTTGACTATATTTCCCTCCTAGTTTAGTTTAGTTCCTAATTTAATTTAACAGATGAAACTGAAGGCAGAGCTGGAAATTAGTTTAGTCATGACTTCAGAAGTTACGCTGACATGGGATTCTGTACAATCAGAGATGAAGCTGCTGGATGGGATGGTCATCGCCTGCTTTTTCTGACTGATGTAGGTCTGGATGTAAAGTTACAAACTGCTTAATGTGTATCAATCTGTTTTATAATGTTCACACAAAAAAAGTGCTTTTAATGTGTCTGCACCTTGTATCTCCCACAATGTGCTTCTGCATTTGATATCTTCTTGACTTGGGGATAAAGAGATTTAACTGGATGGATTTTACTTTTGTGAAGCACTACAGTCCAAAGCTGAACTGATTGTTCAAAGCTTTTTGGTTTTTAAGCAAAACTACTTCATTTAATTTATCTGAAACCCACTTTGCGCCTTTCTAGACTCAACAAAGCATCATTGCCAACAAAATAAGTGAGTTACAGTTAAATCAGGTAAAGAAGTTTCATTTGGAATTTACTGATCCAGGTTTTCAGCACCACGGACACCAACTAGACTTACTGTCATTTAATGGGAGTGAAAGCAGAAACCAATAGATCACACAGGGATATTTTCATTTGATGGTGTCTTTCTTTTTACTTTTGATATGCCGTCTTCCTCCTTAGCTGATATGTGAGGCTGCTGTCAGCTCAGACAAGCTGGTGTGATTTTACGCAGAGTGATAAGTGGGCAGTCCTGTTTTCGTGTGTTACATTTTCATTTGATGTTGGCCAATATGTATGTGGTACTGTTTCCTCCTTAACTGACATTCACAGGCTGTTGTTAGCAGAGACAAGCTGGTGTATTTGTACTGCAGATTGAAAAGTGGGCGTTCCCGATTACATCACTCTTTTAAAGAGTCCCTGATTGGTGGGCTCTGACGAGGAGGGGTGACCTAAAAACTCCAAACCATTTATCCCTCCATCCATCCATCCATTTTCCAAACCGCTTATCCTACTGGGTCGTGGGGGGTCCGGAGCCTATCCCGGAAGCAATGGGCACGGGAACAAACCTGGATGGGGGGCCAGCCCATCGCAGCCAAACCATTTAAGTTTGTGAAATTCATTTTTAATAATTACCATCCATCCATCCATCCATTTTCCAAACCGCTTATCCTACTGGGTCGTGGGGGGTCCGGAGCCTATCCCGGAAGCAATGGGCACGGGAACAACCCTGGATGGGGGGCCAGCCCATCGCAGCCAAACCATTTAAGTTTGTGAAATTCATTTTTAATAATTACCAATTTCAGAAAAATATGAAATGTTTTGTAAAGTATCAATTTATTAATCATGTATTTAAACAAATTATGACCAGTATAAAAGACACATACAAAACTGTACAAAAGTCTTGGGCTGTCGAAGAAAATGATGTTCAAATGATCTTCATCTTGGTCTAGAATTATAATATTTTGTCCGTCAAAGTGTGGCAGCCCAGTCATTTCAAAATCTCTTCTAAAGTTAGTAAAACATTTGCACCAACCATCCAATAGACCTATATCTTTTTATAACACAACTCCTATGGCTAATCAATGCATCATTAACATTTTGTCACGGGAGACGGCAGCGATCGCGGGCAGGCGGGTAAGAAGCAGGCAGACAGCCGAGAATCAAGGCAAACGAGGGGTTTAATCTCAGGGACGAGGGCACGAACATCAACTGACATCAATGACGGACAAAGGACTCGGGTAAGACACGGACTGAAATACACAGGACTGAGCAAATTAACTAGATACAGCTGGGTACAATCGGGAGAAAACACGTGGGTAATCAGGGGGCGTGGCACACAGGAGGAGCGGACGAGCCGGGCATGACACATTTGTTTAATTAAATTAATTAATTAAGTGAGCTGGTGGCAGAATTTAACAAATACATGGAATGGCTGGGGTGCCCCTGAGGAGAGGTTTAGGATCCAAAGCGTGGTTCATCTAGCGATCCAACAAGGCATCAGTAACTTTATGGAGAAAAGAAGAAATTCTTGTTAGTTTTTATTGTGTCACTTTTAATTTGCATATATTTTTATGATAATTGTGTTTTTGTTCTGAGCAAATATACACAACCCAATTAAATAGCATTAAACGTTTTCTTTGATGGCCCAAGACTTTTGCATAGTACCATATTTTTTCAGAATCAAGAGACAATTTAATAAAAACCAGTCTTACCTTCACAAGATAACGATTATTAAACATTAACCAGCAGGTGGCAGCAAAGCACTTGTGAATAAGTGGCCAATACGTGGTTGTACAGGTTGCCAGCAGATAATCATCCCCTCTGTGTTTAACTGACTCTCATGCTATGACTGTACAGACTGAGCAGGGCCGAGTGAGAGAGGCCTCACTGCAGTTAGCATAACCGTTTATTTTACAGCTCGTCTGACTCATTCTACTCCACGAAGGTCATCTCCTCTGCCAGCTTCCTCTGATCCAGGGAGATCCTCTGCTTCTCTCTGATTGGTTCCTGCTTTCTACAGGAGGTCCAGTGCAGCTGAATGGTGATGATAGTGCAAATCACGTAAAACACACCAGTCCCAGCTTTCAGTACAGCATCCAGAACCTGCTCCCACCTGTGAGACATATAATACACCAGTGTGTCTGTCAGTCACACATATCACATTTAAACTTGAAGAGCAAAACAGTGAATCTATTCTGACTGAAGTAAGTAAGACTAAGAAAAGGTCACTCTTGAAACTGAAATATAAATTATGAAAGATATTCTACAGAGAAAATGATTAGATGGAGAACAATGAATTAGTGTTCACATCCCAGGGCACTGATAGTGAACAGGTGAGATAAATGATTTTATTAACATATTTTAATGTATCTATTGTATCAGGGTGGCATGGTGGTGCAGTGGTTTGCACTGTCGCCTCACTCCTCTGGCACGTGTACTCAAGTCTTCGCTGGAATTCCGTGTGTATGGAGTTTGCATGCTCCCCCTGTGTCATTGTGGGGTTTCCTCCAGGGACTCTGATTTCCCCCCACAGTCCAAAAACATGCTGAGGCTAATTGGAGTTGTCAAATTGCCGGTAGGTGTGCTTGTGCGAGGGAATGGAGTGTGAGCGTGTCCTGCAATGGGTTGGCACCCTGTCATGGGACGTTCCCTGCCTTGCGCCCATAGGGACCCTGAGTTAGACAAGCAGTTTCAGACAATGGATGGATGCAGCACTGGAACAGATATTACAGAGTACAACTGTAACACTGGTCTACGCTGCAATGAAAAACCACCTACAGACATGTTAGTCAGTCTGCACACCATTAGTAACAATTCATCCTCACAAAGATGAAAAAATGCCTGAATTATGTTGCAAGCTACATGGATTTGTCTGGATTTGTATACATAACAAGTGACTGGCTGTATGTCTGTGGAAAATGCTGTGATTTTTGTCATATTACAGACTGATCATAAACTAGAAGACACACATTCAATATTAAAGACACCAATTAGCCTGACTGTGCGTTTTTGGATTGTTGGAGGAAACCCACACAGCATGTGGAGAACATGCAAACTCCACACATACAGAGCAGAAGCCAGATTCAAACCCCTAAACATGGAGGCGTGAAGCAACAGCGCCGCCTACTGGACCACCGTGCCACTATCATTGAAACAATAATCCCAATAAATAACTCTGTTTCACAACAGCTGATAAATAGGGGATTATCCCCACAAAGAAGCACAAACCCCTTCGTGAGTGAAACTGCTGGGTTGATTAGTATGTATCTATTTATATTCAAGCATAAATAATTCACAGGCAGATTTAAATCAATTACTTATGTTTAACAGTAATATGAACTGGAATCTGCAGGATTCCACAACCAGCCACCAATACCAGCCAGTGTCCTTCCTCTCCAGTGTCCTTCCTCTTCCTCTTCATTGTCACAATGAAGGTTTTATTTTCTGTGTCATCCCTGATCAGGACAGGCCTCCCATGCAAACTCACTGATCTCTCTGAAGCACAGGAGCCCCCAATCTTACACCACATCCTTTGTCTTTTGTTGTTTCCATAGTAACACTGACACTGTCTCCATCCACACCCGTCACCTCCTGTTTGTCCACTGACAGCCCTGGAGGACTTCAACACACAGGTAAAACACTCAACGATTTCCACAGCAATGAAATGTTTATGAATATCAGCCCATTACAACATACATACTGTATGTAAATGTTTGGCCAACCCCTGACATTTTTTAACATATTGCTTATCATATTTAACCTCATGAAGTCGCCCGATTTAGCTGACACTGTTACTTCTTCCAAGTCTCGTTTATCATATTGAATTAAATTAAAATGCAGATTTTTAAAATATTAAAACATTTTTCCATCAGTGTTTGTGTTAAGGTCCTTCCTTTTTGACTCAGTGACATGTTACATACTGTGCATCTCATTGGCTACAGTCTGCAGTACAGACATCTTACCATCAGTGACTGACAGATTAACCTGATCAGAGAGGCTCCACTGTACTTCACACCCCACCAGTACCGATCGGAATCCTCAGCTGTCAGATTGTTGATGGTCACAGTGAAGACTCGCTGGTCAGGATCATCTCTGACTCACACTTTACCCTCCTGTGGAGAGTCAGTGTGTACTATGGGAGTACATGACTTCACATTATACCCTCTGCACCAGTACGGGACTCCACTCCAACAACCGCTGCAAACACCGCGCCTCCCTGAGAGCCATCACCCATCAGCTCATCAGCCACTGCAACCAACTGCAAAGACCTCCCTCTTTCCTGCATCCAAGTAAACCAACTTCCTTTCCTTTCTAACAACCTAAACTGTCCTATTCACCTGCTATATTCCTTTAGGTTTATATTCCTACAAACTGCTTGCTTTGCAGAACAGTTTTTCCCTTTTTAGGTTAATCATTTTAAATCTGGTCACTGCATTTTCATGATTACATCGTTTGTGTCTTTTCCGTTATTTCATGTTTATTGTTTGTTAGGTATAATGTCTGTCTTATGTTAGTTGTAGGAATAAATGTATGTCTTTTTACACAACTTCAGCCTCCGTCATTGAGTGCTCACAATAGTCCCTGCCTCTGCGATCTGCCTACTACGCTCTGAAACCTCAAACTCGCCTGAAATATCGCGAGACTCTCTCTCATTGGCCGTGAGGGGAGCTTCGCTACCGATCGTTTACATTACCTGGTGACCCAGCTCGCTGGACGAGCCTACTAACCCAAGTTATTAAGCGATACGGGTTATTAATGAATCCCATTTAAGTCTCACATTAACAGACTCACTGGGATTCGCATTTGAGTTTGGAGGAACCGACCATTCGGCATAACAATTGGTTACTAATCAGCATCAAATAATAATTAATTAAAAGTTAATTAATTTCAAAACATATTGGTGGAGATATTAAAATATACCTGAGCTAATAATTCCTACAGCTGTCAGATTGTTGATGGTCACAGTGAAGACTTGCTGGTCAGGATCATCTCTGACTCACACTTTACCCTCCAGTGGAGAGTCAGTGTGTACTATGGGAGTACATGACTGGAGAGAGCTCATCGGATCGGCCAGAAGAATACGTCAAACACCGCTGCACCGAGGACAATGATCATGAAGTTCCTAAATTACAAGGATAAAATGACCGTGATAAGAGCTGCCAGGGCAAAGGGACAGATTCTTTTCAAGAACCGTCCGGTGAGATTTTATGAGGACCTGGCGACCGGTGTACACAGAAAACAGAAAGAGTTTAACGCCGTGAGACAACAGCTTCGCTCCATGGGGATCCGGTACGGCATGATTCCTCCCGCGCGACTGATAGTGACATACAACGGAAAGTCTCGCATCTTTAACCAGCCAGGTGAAGCGGAGAATTTTGTGAAGGCTCTGAGGTCAGAAAGTGGACTGGGTTGAGAATGTAATCATTGACATGCTGTGTGTTGGCATGAAGGAATAATTACTGAGCTTTAAGTTTTAAAAGAAGAGTGAAAGAGAAAGGCCAATTTGTTATATTTGTTTATCGGTCCAGAGGCTTACAGCTACTATTAGTAGCCTAATTTTCTTAATGTATCCAATAACGAGTTTTTCTGTTTATGTAGCGGGGTGGGGTAGGGGGGAAAGGTGTTTAGGCATAGTCGGTTGATCCTCACTTTTGGGTGGAACAACCTTTAGCTGTTAGACAGGTACCAGTATATATAGGGGGAGGGAAATGGGTACCAAAGTTCAAGTTAAAGGGGTATGTTCAATACTTATTGTTGTGGGTGTAGTTTTTGACATTCAGATGTTATTTGTTTCTCTATCCTTTAATATTTCAAATGTGTTGGGAAGCTCATTTAGTGCTGTGTGTTATGTCTGGTGGAATAAGAATTAAAATTTCTTCTTGGAACTGCAGAGGACTACAAAAACTGGAGAAGGTAAAACAAGTAATGACTAGGGTGAAATCTATGCACTCTGATATCATGCTACTTCAGGAAACACACCTGTTGTCTAGTCAAGAGGCGAAGATTAGGAGGAGGTGGCAGGGCAGTATATATTCTGCACCCTTCACCTCTCAGGCAAGAGGTGTTATGATTTTGATCCACAAATCTATACCATTCCATGTGACAAGGGTTATTAAAGACAAGGCGGGGAGATATATTATTTTACAGGGCACACTTATTACGGAAAAAATAATCCTGATAAATATCTATGCTCCAAACATTGACGACCCAAAGTTTTTTCATAATCTTTTTTTGACAGCATCATCTCTGTCTGGTAGCTTTATTATAGGAGGGGATTTTAATTGTACATTGAATCCAGAATTGGATAGGAGCTCAGGTATTGATTTCTCGCATCCTAAAAGTAGACAAACTATTCAACATTTTATGAAAGAACTTGATCTGAGGGATATTTGGAGGGATATGAACCCCAAGGTCTTAAAATACTCCTGCTACTCAAATACACTTTTTTTTTTTTTTTTTTTTTAGTTTCTGGCAATATGAGGTACAAAATAAAGGATTGTCACTACGATAGCATTTTAATATCTGACCATTCGCCAAACTCATTAATATATGAAGGTTTAAGACTAAAAAGAGATCCCCCTAGATGGAGATTTAAACAAAAATAGACAATCAAATAAATATTTATTTTGAAACTAATACGGATTAAACGTCACCCTGCACAAGGTGGGAAGCATTTAAGGCCTACGTAAGAGGTCAGATTATTAGTTTTACAAGTTATAGAGCAAACCAAACTTATAAGAAAACAAAAAAGTTGGAGGCGGAGATTGAGCTGCTTGAGGGAGAATACTTTCAAACCTTTTGTCCAAGAGTCCATCAAAAGCTTTTATTACTAAGAACACAGTATAACGAACTTTCTGCTTCTAAAGCAGCCTCACATCTTTTGCGTCTTAAACAATCATTCTATGACCAAGGGGAAAAGCCCGGGAAATTATTAGCCTGGCGCCTCCGACAATTACAAAATGAGAAAAACATTACTTCAGTTGTAAACAGTGATGGACAGATCATTGTTGACCCTCTAGGAATTAATGAAACTTTTAAGTTTTTTTTTTATGAAAAACTATACAGCTCAGACATAACACATATGGGACAAGAGCAAAATCTCTTCTTAGATACCCTTCAGATACCTAGCATTTCAGAACTAATAAGTGCAGACCTTAATACACCTATAACAAAGGAGGAAATATCTATAGCAATAGATCATTTGAAAACAGGTAAAACCCCAGGCCCAGATGGGCTGCCGACAGAAATTTATAGGAAATTTAAAACTAAATTGCTGTCCCCTCTTTTTGACATGTTCGCGGATTCATTTGAGAAGGGAATCCTTCCGGCTTCATTAAGAGGAGCTCTGATAACTTTACTACCCAAACCAGGTAAACCGTGCAATAAATGTGGAAACCTAAGACCAATAAGTCTTCTTAATGTGGATTTAAAGATACTTTGTAAAATTTTGGCTCGAAGACTGGAGAGATTCTTACCTGATCTAATTCCCTGTGACCAGAATGGGTTTATTGCAGGTAGACAGGGATTTCATAATGTGAGACGAGTGTTGGATATTCTTCATAATCAGGAAGGAAAAACAGACAATGCTTTACTATCACTGGATGCCAAAAAGGCCTTTGATAGAGTTGAGTGGCCCTACTTATTTGAAATATTAAAAAGATTTGGCTGTGGGGATAATTTCTGTCGGTGGATTAGACTTCTATATAATGAACCATATGCTGAAATACTGACAAATGGAATTATATCTAAACCATTTGAAATTAAACGGGGATGTAGGCAAGGGTGCCCTTTGTCCCCCTTATTGTTTATTTTAGCAATTGAACCGTTTGCCATTGCGGTGCGGTCTCATAAAAACATAACTGGTTTATCAGTAAATCAACAGGAACATAGAATTGCTTTATTTGCAGATGATGTCATCCTTTTTTTGGAAAAACTGAAAGATTCTATCCCAGCCTTGTTGGATTTATTACACACATTTGGACGGATATCAGGATATAAAGTGAACAAAGAAAAATCTTCATTAATGATACTTAACTCAGAAGAGAGAAGAAGTGCCGGAAATTCTTTCCAATTCAAAATGGTAGACTGTTTTACCTATCTCGGGATTAGGATAGTGCCATGTTTGAGAGACATTGTTGGAGCTAACTACACCCCTATGATAAATTCCATCATCTCATCTGTAGATAGATGGAAACCCTTGCCCTTGTCACTTATAGCAAGAATTAATGTTCTTAAACTAAACATAATGCCCAAACTTCTGTACTTGTTCCAGAACATTCCATTGTCACCTCCTGCTAATTTATTCTCACACCTGAAAAAAATGTTTGTACGTTTTTTGTGGAATAATAGACGACCGAGGCTGCGTTTATCACTCTTGTACTTACCGTATGAAAGAGGAGGCCTCAAATGTCCCAATCCACTTTGGTACTATTGGGCAGCTCAATTGAGGACTATGATGTATTATTTTACAGATAAATCCCTCCCGCCTTGGATGAATATTGAAAACTGCTCGGTACCTCTTCCCCTTCCCCAATACCTATATTCAGCAAAAGTCAAAATGTTGAAAAAAAAGACAAAAAATCCTATAGTCAGAAATATGATTATAATCTGGTATCAGGTTAAGAAATATCTGGGTGAATCCACCTCTCTCGCACGCTTCAGCCCAATATGGGGTAATCATTTTTTCCCTCCAGGCAGAGCAGACCCTGGTTTTAGGAAGTGGGCTGACAAAGGTTTAAAGACAATAGGGGACCTCATGGGATCAGAGGATGAGACTTTGATGTCATTTGAGGAGTTGATTGCCAAGTATGATATTCCATGCAAACATCGATTTAAATATCTACAAATGAGAAACTTTATTGGATTATCTCAAAATCAATGCTTGTCAATCCCTCCGTTATCCACATTGGAAACAGAAATGAAAAAAGATTGCTTTGGAAAGGGAATAATCTCCAAACTATATAATATATTAGTAGAGGGTTCCCCTGAATCTTCTTTAGGGAAACTTAATGCCTGGAGGGAAGACTTACAGGAGGACTTATCCTCCGAAGACTGGGAGGAGGCATGTGCTGAAGCACAAACACAAACTACCAGTACCCGTCTTAAAGTACTGCAATATAATTGGCTAATGAGGACATATGTGACTCCAGAAAAGCTTAATAAGTATAATGGTGATAGCCCAGACTTGTGTTTCAGGTGTGGAGAGGAGAAAGGGACATTCTTCCACTGTATCTGGGAATGCAATAAAGTACAATTGTTTTGGAAAGAGATCAAACAAGCTCTGGATACTATATTGGGTATACAATTAGATCTTGACCCTAAACTATTTATTTTAGGTTTATATCCTGATGGACATCTTATGTCTAGAAAGATAATTACCGCCATGGACTTATGTCTACTGTTAGCAAAAAGAGTCATAGCACTCTCATGGAGGAAGACCAGTAAACCAAAACTCATTAACTGGATAAAGGAACTGTCCACAACTTTACCTATGGAGAAAATTACTTACATTGTCAAGGGAAAACTGTCACTTTTTCAAAACATTTGGGGTCCCTTTATGCAATATATGGAAAATGTGGATCTTAGTAGTATTGTGAATGAGGCAGATGAGATGTAATTGATGTCGGCCCTCTGCAGCTTCCTAAACTAAAAAAATTTGAGTTTGTAATTTTGAACAATACAGAACAGTACAATTGAGGTGGAGTTGAGCAACCCTTGGAAAATAGAGAAACTTATTTGTTGTTGGGGTTTTTTATTTATTTATTTATTTATTTATTTATTTATTTTTTATGTTTTTTGGGGGTTTTTTTGGGCTTTGTGTTTTTCTTTTATTTGATTAAGTTATTATTTACAGGTCATATTTTGTACTTCCACCTAAATATTTTTCTATCATCTTTTAAATGTCTGATTTGCAAGGAAGGTTGATTGATTGTTATACAATAATTTAGTTGCCTTGGATGCTCCTTTCGATGTGGAAGCACTCAAACTTCTGTAATTTCTGTATTTTTTTAAATTTTAATAAAGATATTGTTGGAAAAAAAAAGGCCTAGATGAGGTGAATGAATGGGCTTGTCACTGTGTGGGATGGCCACACCCCTTCAGTACTATGGCCTTATTTGTAAACATATCCAGTCCTGTGATACAGGCCCTCTCATATTCCCTCTATACATGCTTCCTTTGGGCTCTATTTGTGAACGTTATTATGTAAAATATCATTGCTATGCTGGTGATACGCAGCTCTATCTGCCATTAAAACCTGGTGACTGCTGCTCTCTGGTGGCCCTTTCTAACTGTCTGGAGGATATTAAGAACAGGACAGCAATGACTTTCGTCCAGATTAATGAAAACAAGACAGAGGTAATGAGTTTTGGTCACTGTTCATGATCTCAGAGAACAATTAGGGCCTCATTCAGAAAACTTCCAGTCACATACTAAAAATCTTGGTGTCATCTTTGATTCATCACTGAGTTTGATAAACAAATAAATGCTGTTGTGAAGGGGTGTTTCTGTCAGCTGAGTTCAATAGCCTGGCTTAAACCACACCTTTCAGCCAAAGACCTGGAGAGTTACTCCTGCTTTTATCCTGATTGGGTTACTGCCGTTCTCTGTACCCAGGTTTACCAGAAGCATCTTTATTCTGACTACACCTTGTTCAAAACGGTGCTACCAGGCTCTCAACAAAAAATAGACACCAAATTTCCCCTGTGTTGGCTGCATTGCATTGGCTACCTGTTAAGTTTTGAGAATTTCTGAGAATACAGTTTAAAGATTTCTTATTTCTTTCTAAGGCGATACATGGCATAGGTCCCCAGTCCGTCTCGGAGCTAATTCAGCCTTACACCGCTTCTTATTAGATGCATCTCTGTACTGACCCTGCACACACAGGAACACATTTTATTTATCTATTTAATCTGACTATTCTGCTTTGCACATCATGTATTTAACATTTATAGTGATTTTATATTTATTACTAGATTATTGTATAACTTTTGCACTGTTTTTTGAACTTGGTTGTTGCTTAGTCTTGTTTTTCCATGGAGCACCATTATACCAAAAAGAATTCCTTGTAGGGTCAACCTACTTGGCAATAAACCACAGTCTGATTCTGATTATTTTTTGTGTAACATTGTGTAACATTGGCCAATGTCTCTACTTTTACTATATATTTATATTATTTTGACCTACAGCACTTTGGCACAACATTGATTGTTTTTAAATGTGCTATAGAAATAAAAATAATTCAACTTGATATAGAAACATATTTCAAGTCATCCATCTTGCCGAGATGGGGGTTGCGCTGTGACCCCTGGTGGACAAATTATGCAGCAACAGCACTCATATCATGGTTGAAAGTTGTGTCTTCAGTCTCTCTGTTTCTTTTTAGTTATCATTAATTGGCCATTATAAACCAAATGCTGATAGCGATTTATCACAGACTCCTGCATTAATGAATTAAAATATTCATGATGAATAAAGAAGATGAATTGGCGCCCCGCGTACAATTGTAAATAGAAGGACCACGACAGGCACCCAACAAGCACCGAACCCAAATACACAGATGGGAAACACAATGTTGTCAGAAGCTGAACTGCGAAATGCAGATGCAGTGATAGATTTACACAAACTAAATACACGTTAGGAGCGGACAGGGTATACACACAAGACATGGGCAAAGTGTAAAGTGAGGTAGACCTTCAACAGCACGTCAGTCCATTGCAGGGCAATGGAAGCTGGAGAAATGCCATGTGAACAGCAGAAATGTGGTCATACAGGATGTGAGGGTGAGACTGTGTGCTGTATACAGAGGGTCTGACCTCACGGCTTTGTTTCAGTCTTTAGTATTGTGATGACATTGTGATAGCCCAGTGATAACTATACTGGATGGGTGGTACCCCTTCAAAGAGCAAGGGGAGATGGGATACCATTGTGGTATGCAAGCAGGTCCTCAGGGTTGTCACACATGTTTTTCTGAGGTGTACACTGCTGGTTGCTTGAGCCCCTGGATGAGACACTGGTCAGTGCCCTGCAGAATCGCTGTGGGCAGTGTGAGGACTTCTGCCCTCTCAGTTAAACAATAGGTGCAGGGACTGAGTCAAATGAGTCTCTCTGCATCCTGCTTAATGATATCAAGGGGTTGTGTAGGCGTGTCTGTGCTCACATGGCTCTATCAGTACAGAGTGAACTGGCCAGGGATCAGTTTATCTAGACACTTAACCCCAGATAGCTCACATTCAGACACAGCCAACCCCTCTGCGTCCCTAGACGAGGCCCTGGAACTGGCTTTGGAGAGAGAAATTGTGGGCAGCAAGGTGGCGGGGAACGAGGCGGGAGAAATCAACCAAGCTGTAAACGCCAAAGGGCTTGGAGGACCCAGGCCCTCAGGTTTACTTCCTGGAGGCAGACTGCCTGTAGGCTGACAGGCAGCAGCACCCCCCCCCACCCCTCAATCCTCAGACAGTGTCCCAAGTTCACTGCCACCCAGGGTTCCGCCAAGGGCACGCATAGCCGGGAAGATGTGGGCCAACAAGGTTAATTTCCGGAACTTCCTTGTTGACACCGGGGAGGTGGCCCTGCTGCCACCTGCTGCAGAGGTTGTGACTACGGATTGGACTCACAGAGGCAACTTCTGTCACATACCCACCATAGTGATGTGAGTCGCATGTACTGCCCTAGTCCATACAGGTTCCACTGCAACCCTGGTGAGACCAGACACTGTCTAGAACTGACATTGGTGCAGGTGAGAACAATGACTGGTGACCTGGCCCCTTTAAGAGGGACGGGGTTGTTCCCTTTTGACATGGGGGGTTTAGTTGTGAATAGTAACTATGTGGATGGCTGACATGCTCGATCCCTCCATCCTGGGCCTGAATTTCCCCCGGAGCACGGCATGTGTGCTGGACTTTGGGCACAACATGCTGAGATTCCCTGCGGTCCATGTGTACAGTGGGGCCGCTGGCCCCGCAGCCTCTGCAGCTGACTGCCCACCCCTTACTGCCACTGGGCCTGTACCTCCACATCAGCTAGAGATCCCTTCCTCTGCTACAGTCACATGGGCCCCTGAGCCCACATGTGTCCCCTCCAGTGTAGCGCTGCAGCCTCACTCACTTCACTGGAGTCTAACGGGGTTTATCAGAGCGACTTACCTGAAGCTGCCATTGGAGGAGCCCATGATGACCACACGGTTGCCCTTGTGCCACTGCAATCCCACTGCCCTGGTCCTCTACCTCACACCATTGATCCCCTGCCCCACCCATACGGTTGTGTGCCTCTTCAGGTTTGCAGCCTCCTCCTGCACTGAGCGGCCATTTCAGAAGTTTAATTATTTAATTATACAGTAATACACACGTTTCCAACCATTAAAAACATTATCCAGACTTAAAGTCACTTGAATAAAAATATTTAAAAACTTGTTAGCATTTCAATATAGTATCTGGTTGGACTGTGTACTTCCTCTTTGTTTACATGGTTAACATAACACTCACAGCACAAAGTATGCTGTCCTCAGCATTCGTATCTCCGCAACATTCCAAAGATCCATCATAGGCCTTTAGTCTAAAAACAAGCTAAAATGGTCACTGAGAACCTTTGCGTCCATTGATTTCCATCAGCTGTGTTTGGAAAGTTCGAAAGAATTTCTGAGGCTACTGAACAGAGCCAGGGTTGCCAGCTCTCACCCATTTGGTGTGACACTCACACCTTCAGACTCTCACGCTCACGCAAGAAATCTTATTAAATCTTAGGGCAAATCTATATTATTTCATTATAAACCTAAAATTCGCTATATCAAATGCACTGGGGTACTTTGAAAACCCTGAAAACTATTTACAAGGTAATAAAACTGTTACGTACATGTAAATCTGTGTGCATACTTGTTTCAAACTGAAAATCTTATGCCAGCCAGCTAAACAAATTAGACAACCCTGCTACAGGCCTCTCTGTTCAGTTTTCGCTGAATGCTAAGGGTTCCCAGGCAAGCTACTGACCCTCCAAATTTCACAGACCTCTCGGCCACCCAGTAATCTGTAGCTTTAGTGCTGAAAGCCTGACAGTGAGTGTATCATGTGAGGCAGCTGTGGAAATACAGACTCTCGTCTGTGCCACAAAAAACCTTCTACAGCGGCAATGTGGGATCTGTGCTCTCCGGGAGCATAACTGCTCGGTACGGCAGCTCCAGCTCTGAGGGCCGCCGAGTCCCGCTGAGGGTGATACGATGCGCCCAGAGAATCACCAGGACAGAACTGCCGCCCTGCATAAGTCCCCGGGGCCTTATGGCCGGGACTGAGAGGCCGAGGAGAAGCTTCTACCCCCGGCCAGTAGGATCATTAACATCACAGATTAAAAGCTAAAATATGCTATAACTACAATCTGTACTTTAAACATTTCTACATATTTTTTATACATTTTCATCTTTACTTTTTATATACCTTTTATTGTTATATTTTCTTATTATCTTTCTGTAGTTTCAGTACTTCTTTTGTTAATTCACGTTGTTTAATTTTGATGTCCTTTTACTAGTGTGTTTATTACACCGACTGGAGTAACGACAATTTCATTTCGCTGCCAGTGTACCACTACATTTGTACGACAAATAAAAATCTTGAATTTATTGTGTTACCCCCATCACATTGTTTAATGTGTTCCTCATGAATTTCATTGTTTTTCTCAAAATAAACACGTATTCCAATTTTGGTTCTTGCAACACATTTCCAAAAAAGTTGGGACAGGAGCGATTTAGGGCCAGTAGTGAGGTAAATTGGTTAAATAATGATGTGATTTGAAACAAGTGATGTCAACAGGTGATTGTAATTATGATTTGGTACAAAAACAGCACAAATACGTGAGAAAATTATTGAAATGTTTAAAAACAATGTTCCTCAAAGAACGACAGGAAGAGATTTGGATATTTCACCTTCATCAGTGCATACCATAATTAAAAGATTGAAGGAATCTGAAGCAATTTCAGTGCGTAAAGGACAAGGAAGCAAGCCTAAGTTGAACTACCGTGATCTCCGATCCCTCAGCATCCCACTGCATCAAGAATCGTCATTCTTCGTCAATCGTCAATAAGCGATATGACCACATATGACTACTTTGGCAAACCTTTGTCAAGTACCACAATACGTAGTTACATCCACAAATGCCAGTTAAAACTGTACTGTGCCAAAAGCAAGCCCCATCTTAACAGTGTCCAGAAGCGCCGTCGGCTTCTCTGGGCTCAGAACGCATCTGAGTTGGACCATCACACAGTGGAAACGTGTACTGTGGTCAGATGAATCAGTATTTCAGGTATTTTTTGTGAGAAATGGATGCCGTGTGCTCCAGACCAAAGAAGAAAAGGATCACCCATACTGTTACCAGCAATAAGTCCAAAAGCCAGGGTCTGTCATGGTATGGGGTTGTGTCAGTGCCCTTGGCAAAGGTAACTTGCAGTTCTGTGATGGCACCATTAATGCTGAAAAGTACATAGAGATTTTGAAGCACAATATGTTACCTTCAAGAAGACATTTTTTCCAGGGACGCCCATGCATTTTTCAACAAACAATGCGAAACCACATTCTGCACACATTACAAAGTCCTGGCTGTGGAGGAAGAGGGTATGGGTACTTGACTGCCTGCAGTCCCGACCTGTCTCCAATAGAGAATGTGTGGTTCATTTTGAAGCGCAATATGTGACAACGAAGACCCCGTACTGTTGTCTGCTTTAAGACTTGTTTGCAGGAAGAATGGGACAAAATTACACCTGAAACACTACATCACTTGGTGTCTTCAGTCCCTAAATGCCTGTTAAGTGTTGTGAAATGGAATGGCGACATTACAAAGTACTAAATGCTTTACTGTCCCAACCTTTTTTGAAATGTGTTCTAAGAACCAAAATTGGAATACGTGTTTGAAAAAGAACAATGAAATTCACGAGGAACACATTAAATAATGTGCTGTTGTATTGTTTTCAATGTAATACAGGTCAAAGATAATTTAACAAAGTGCTGTTTTCAGTTTGATTTTCATTTTACATACCATCCCAACTTTTTCTGATTTGGCGTTGTAAAATGTGAACACAAAAGCTTTTTTTGTGTGAACATTATAAAACAGATTAATTCGTATTAAACAATTTGAAAGACATAGACATCTAATATGTGTGTGTCTGTGAGAGAGAGCATTTCAATTAATGCCTATAGTTCAATATTTGTTATATGTGCTGAATTTCATGGTCATCATTTTGGAAAAAAAGCTACCTAAACCATACGGGACTTAGAAATGGGTTAAAACTGACAGGACGATACCAGATATCAAATTGTATAGTTAGGATGAATGTACTGTTAAACAGCAGCACCATTGGAGGAGTCATGCATGGTGAGGCAGGGGGATATCTGTACATTAATGGGCGATGCATTACTGGGGATCTTTGGCGCCACCTTTTGACCAGTTACAGTCGTCATCAACATTAAAAAAACATTTCCATTTCCACTGCGTGAAAAAACAAATTGCACCCTATTTATAGAGTGGGAGACTACTTTTTGCAAGGATTTATATCTCCTGAAATTGCTTCTTCACAGATAAGCACCAGAATGTTCTTTTCCCAGATGGTAGTAGGGACAAAATCTCCTACCACTGATAATTCTGACCATACACAAATTTTTATTTTTCTGAGTCTTGCGATTTTACCGTATCAAAAATAACCAGTAAATCCTATTATTATCCTGCTACCCCCACTCTACCAAAACTCATGAAATGATACATTTGGAGGAGGAAGATTTCTAATTGATCCTTTATACCCACCAACCAGACCAGTATAAGAAGCTGTACGATGTAAAGCCTCTTTAAATGGGTACAGACTACTTCCGTTTATTGTAATAAGTATCTCATAAATTTGACTTTACACTTTTGCATGGTATTGATAGATTTTGAAAGTTAATTACTTAACACAATTCTTATTAAAATTGTTCATTATACAACCTGAATGTCTCAAGGTAGCACATTAGTACAAAAGACGCTGTATGATGTATTATTGTAGCAGTCAGATGTTATTTTAACCAATGTACAGGTTTACCTTTAATTTAATTCTACAAACATAATCAAAATCACTTGTGAAAAAGACATTTAGTCATTTACTAAGGCAGATACAACCTGTGGAAGCACAGCTAAAAGCATACCATCACCCATTATAGAGTGACCCATTGTCTTTGTAACTGAGTAATCACAACTAAGTGCAATTTACTATAATGAAACTGTACACAGAAACTGTAAAGGCAAAGGTAATTTATTATGATGAAATGCTTCCAAAATGCCCAGTGTGCTTCAGCGTTTCTCCTTTTCTCCAGTCGTCGACAGGTCCTGTGTTTATTAGGTGATCTGTGATGTAGGAGATCCTGAGAATGACTGCTGCTCCAAGGATGATTGGCAGGTGGCTTTTCCCAGGAACAGCGGGCTGGAGATGTAAAGGTGGGATGGAGAAAATAAAGTGTAGGGGAATACAGAGTACAAACAACCATAAGAAACACACGGCCCATGGCCATATGTCCACAAGACAACCACCCGCCCAACCCGAGAGGGAGCCTACGAGGGACTAAGGGGGGCCCAACCCCTGTAAAAGGAGGTCCGCAGAGGGGGGACAGACAGCGAGCCCCCCAGTCCCTCCCGCAAGCCCTCCACCGAGGGAAGCGGGTCCAGGGCCAAAGGGCCCCATCAACCGGGAACACTCCCCTGGCGGACGGTCCCCCCAGTCCGCTCCCCGGCAGGACGGATCACCGCCCACTGTAGCGACCCGGCACGTCCCCCCCCCTCCCCGACACTGCAGGATGATCTAAGGGAGACCCATACAAACAAAGTGCACCCCCCCCCCCCCCACCACCCAGGAGCGGACCTGCGTCAACTGGGGAGCGGCAGACCCCCCGCCCAGCCCAGACCGAACCCTACAATTCGCCTAGAAGGGCTCAGAGCATCCCTAGATACCCCGGACCGCCTGCCAGGGCCCCACCACGGCGCAGCAGAGCCAAGGACCACCCAGCCCGCAGCCCACAAGAGGAGACGGCCCACACCGGCCAGGGCCATCTTCTACCTGCCGGGCCACCCCACACGCGCAGGGCCAGAGACAGAGAGTTAGGGGGGACCCCTCAGCCCCCACTGATTCCCCGTCCCATGTTAATGTGAAGTGTGCATGTACATGTGTGAGAGAGTTGTGTGTTTATGTCTACAATGCATTAAAATTAGTGGGTGCAGTTCGAGTATGAGGGCCCCACCACTGGCAGATGGCAGAGTCCCCCATCCCCCTCCCTGCACCCCAAGGCCCTAATGTAGCATGGACTGTGTATATAACTAAAGTGCAAAAAGCAGGTGAACAGTCGAGGCACGGGCACCCCACCGCTGGCAGACGGCAGAACCCCACCTGCCTAAACCCACCTCCTCAGCCCTAGTGTCATGTGGTGTCTAATTTAGCACTAGAACTGCCAAATCTACGCGTATTTTCGCAAATTCCCTGGGCCTAACACCTACTAGCATCCCTGCTGAGAGTTTCTTGGGCCATTGTCCTCCTGCTTTTGTTGTGCAAACACACCCATTACCTGTGAGGCCTGGCACATTTGCATTTTTTTACTCAGAGCAGCTAAAATCCAAGGCAGGCTAAACCTCTGTGTGTGACATGGAAACCTTCACAAAAGTCTGCCATATCTATACCAAATATCCCACACACTGACTGACCTGCAAATATGAAAGACACACATTCACAAAATATATGGAAGCACAAGTCTGTTTTATTTATAAAAAAAAATTGAGTGTTTCAAACTTTGCAGTGTTTGCAGACCCAGTGACCATCATCCCTGCATTTGGCGCAAGTGAATTTGTAACACTTTGCACTGGTAAACCTGCTGCGGTTTCTGCAGTTCTCCTGTACCTGACACTGAGTTGTCCATACAAGTCCTGGCACAGCAGCAGCCTTCCTCTGTCCCCATAGCCTTTTGTGGCATAAATTGGCAATAGAGTTCCTTGGCTAGATGACTCAAAAATAATCTTCTTTTGCCTTCCCACCCTGTACATGCCTTGTACAGAACGTAGGAATTTGCCACCACCAGGTCCAGCATGTTGTAAAATACAGCTACTGGCCACCTGCATGTTGCTGCTCTTACGAAATACATGCGCGCCATTTGGTCCAACACATTTACACCACACTATAACAGCGGAGAGAGAGAGAGTCATGAGTGTATTTGCTTTTTTTCTACCTTCTTTCTATATAGGCCTGTATAGTACATATCAGAAAACATTGTAGCACTGATGTAAAATTATACACACATTCACATACCTTCATGTGGTTATAGTCTGTTATCGTGTTGGGTTTCCTCTTTCTGCCTTCACAGATCGCCACATCTTGGTCCAAAGAACTCAGAACACACACAATCTTGTTTTTTTAGGTGCATAAATTGTCAAGGAGACACTGCCACTTCTAAGCACTGACGCGGAGAATTCCTCTTGCTGTGCAGTGTCCTTTGAAATTGGAGGAAGTTCATACCAAACTTTATTCCCTGTGCTCAGTAGTGTTGTTTTGCGCTGAAGCAGTCTGTGTGACAGTGCCAGTGAGGTGAAGAAATTGTCCGTTGTGACATTTCTCCCGTCATCCAGAAATGGCTCCATCAGACTCATGACCATGTTCTCTGCCAGCCTCTCCCTTTTCTGGTGACTGGGGTCCTTTCCCAAGTTAGGGGACATGTTGCAGACGTATTTGGTCTCCAAATCCGTGGCCATCCAGAACTTGATCCCAAATTTGTCCGGCTTGGATGCGATATACTGCATGGACAATGAACCTTGGTCGAGAACAGCTGTACATCTATGTTCATGTTTTCTCCTGGAGTGAAACTTTCAGCACAGTTCTTGGTGAAGGCTGGCAGAGAACGTGGTCATGAGTCTGATGGAGCCATTTCTGGATGACGGGAGAAATGTCACAACGGACAATTTCTTCACCTCACTGTCACTGTCACACAGACTGCTTCACTTTACTGGGCATGGTGAATAACGTTTGCCGTGAACTTCCTCCATTGGCAAAGGACACTGCACAAGGAGAGGAATTCTCCACGTCAGTGTTTAGAATGGCGCGCATGTATTCAGTACGAGCAGCAACAAGCAAGTGGCCAGTAGCTGTGTTTTACAACATGCTGGACTTGGTGGCGGTGAATGCCTACGTTCTGTACAAAGCATCTACAGGGTGGAAAGGAAAAAGAAGATTGTTTCCGATTCTTCTAGCCAAGGAACTCCATTGCCAAATACAGGGATGATGGTCACTGGGTTTTCAAACGCTGCAAACACAGACTTTGAAAGATAGACAGACTGTGTGGGACAGTAACCACTGAGACAAAAGGCAGAAAGATGATGAAGAGATGAACCTGGAACTGAGGCACGGATACATCAATTTTTACATGAACAGCCAAACATGCAAAGCTGGAGAGATCACACAAAAACAAAATTCACTTTTGGTGTTATAATTCAGTGATGGCCAATGAAAATGAAATGACATTTTATTCTGTATGTGTATGAGCATGTCAAAAACCATGGACCATGACTTCACTCAGCTTATGACATTTATATACAAACATGCATTGGAGACTGAAGTGTTAGCATGTTTTTATTTTATTCATTTCATTCTATTAGCAACTTTTCATTCTATTTTCACTCAATTTGTTTTATAAATAACACAGACTTGTGTTTCCATATATTTTGTGAATGTGCGTCTTTCATATTTGCAGGTCAGTCAGTGTGTGGGATATTTGGTATAGATATGGCAGACTTTTGTGAAGGTTTCCATGTCACACACAGAGGTTTAGTCTGCCTTGGATTTGAGCTACTCTGAGTAAAAAATGCAAATGTGCCAGGCCTCACAGGTAATGGGTGTGTTTGCACAACAAAAGCAGGAGGAGGATGGGGCTGAAGACCTGCGAAAATCACAGCAGGGGTGACAAACACCTTGGGACTCTCAGCAGAGAATAAAAACTCGGCAAATCTAGTGCTAATGTGCAAGTAAAACCTCCCCACTGCCCCTCAAAGCCCTAGTGTTGTATGAAATGTGGTGTCCGGCCCAGGAGAGCAATAAGGGCGTGCAGGAGTGGGCCCCCCCCCGGCACCGGGGCCAGATCCCCGACTGGCCCCGATTAGTCCTCATCCCCGACCCCACACAACCGGCAGGGGCGGCCAACCGAGGGGGTTCAGGGGCGCCACATTAACAATTGTTAATAAACATTCCACTATACATCTCAAAATTTAGCACACTTAATTCATTATCTTTGATACTGTTTCAAACATTTAATGTTCCCCAAACAGCAGCAGAAGAACCACAGCTTCATCTTCCTTGTATTTTGGCTCTTCTCTGTGTCAAGAGCTCTACAAGCTCAACTTTAATATTAATTTTCCACCACTTCTACATCTTCTATCTATACCAGACCCACATCTATCTCTACACCGCCAGTTTCCTCTCTGAAGAGTCTCAGAAACAATGCCAGCATTGCCTATCACTCTCACACCCTCCCCTCCCTTACACCAGTTAGTCACACCTCCCAGTCCCCCCATAACCTCCCCAGCCTGGACAGTGGGGGGTGTCGCTGGTGAGCACTCCTCCAAACCTTTCCTCTCTCCCCAGTCGATCACCTCGTCCCACAGGTCCCAGGCTCCCCAGTGCTGGTCGTTGGTCCAGGAAACAGCTTTCGGAATTTTCATTCTGGTTAACATAATTAACTAGCCGTCTGTGATACTCTCAAAGCCAAACTAGACACTGTGAATTTTCAACGTACTCCAGACATTTGCTAAATGCTATTCACCAAGAATGCCTATGGAAAGGGATGGAGCCTTCATTAGCTGCTCGTGGGATCGAGGCTACTCCGATAGAAGCGGCCAAATTGCTAAAACTGTTTCACAACCTATACAGTAACGCTGGCGAAATCAGGACGCTGCTTCGGTACGTTATAACATCGCCATGGAAATGAACCCAGCAAACGGTTAATCTTACTTCAACAACATGGGACATTTAAAAAGTAAACGTATAGGGGCTCTTTTCAGAATAACATCTTCAGATGAAACGCATTACGACAGACCGGATGAGTAAAACCAATCATATCAACCATAAGGCTTGTTGTTTTTAAGTTTAACACAATTATTTTCTCTTACACTTTAAATATAAACAATCACATTACGAAAAATGGCCACAGCATCTACAGTTTAAGCTACTAATTTTAAATATATTTCAATTATATTTTGCGGCAATATTTGCATGAACTATATCACGACATAAAATGAAATATAAAATTAACTATGCTAACAAAACATAATCTGAAGAAATAGCAAGAAACATACGAAGAGATGCTTCTCACCGCTGCGCCATCGCTCTGTCAGAAAGTTTATGTTCAAACTGCACTGATTTTGTTTCTATGGAAACCAGCGAAATTTTTCATTGGTCGAAAGGATGAAGATGTGTACTGACGCCATTTTCAACGAATGAAAACGAGAATTAATTGTCAGGGCGGGACGAATTTGAAGGTGAACCAATCAAAAGTAGTATGTTTAGCTCGTGCTTGTTTTGGCTGAGCGTGATTGGATTTGTTGATCTGACCGCCTTCAAGCCGTAAACCATGTATCTACTTGTCAATGGGAAACCACGCAGTTCTGTCTATAAATACTGACTGTAATTTTTTTATGACATTATGTCTTTGCTACGCAGTATTACGGTAATGCGTAATACCGCGATGTTTGGGGTGCCCCGCTGTTTTTTTTCCATAGCTGGTGAACGCAATTAGCATTTTAGCCACGTTGGTAGGTCCGCTTTTGAGAAAGAACACTATAGTTCTTGTTATTCACATTCTGTGTCCTGGTGTTTTTAATTTCTCATAATGTGAACAAAGATATGTCATATACAAGTTTTTTGAGAGACTAAATTTTGGTTTGATTTATAATTTATTTAATGGTAAATAAAGTTCTTATATAGCCATTTTAGAATTAGTGCAGTCTTTCGTTTAGAATTAGCGCAATATTCTTAAAAACTGCATGTTCAAACCAAACGCCATGCCATAATAACTGCTTTACAGATATTTCATTCAGGAATCTATGGAGGGTATACTGTAGGTAGGCCTGTTTGTGTGTGTGTGCGCGCGCGTTTGGGTGGGTGGTTATGTACATAGTGCTATAAAAACATGTTATTTTGACTTTGTAGGGACATGTTTTCGGTCCCGAAAGTAAGATACTGAATTTTATTAAATTCTGTGAATGCAGTCAAATGAATAATTCAAAAAGTCTTGCATTTTGTTTGGTTGCTTACTGTTACTGCTTGGTAACTACTGCAATGTTTAAGGTTGCCATAGTTAGGATTGGGGTTACGCCCATACAAATGAATGGAGAATCCCCACAAAGATTCAAATACCTAATCTGTGTGTGTGTGTGTGTGGAGTAGGTGTATATTACATTGTGGGGACCAAATGTCCCCCACAATGTGACAAAAACCCCGTTATTTTGATGTTTTGGGGGGCATTTTCAGGTACTCACAAAGATCTGTAAATACAGTCAAAAAACTAAAAATGCCAAAAGTCTTGTATTTGGTTTGGTTACATATGGTTAAGGTTAGGGGTTGGTAGGGGTTAAAGTTGTCATGTTGGGATTACAGTTTTCCCCATAGAAATGAATGGAGAGTCCCCACGAAGATATGATTACACAGCTGTATGTGTGTGTGTGTTGTGTGTGGTATCAGATCAGTCCCTGAGAGTTCAGTAGTCAGGCGCCATGTTTCTGAGTCTGGTTGTGGAGGCCTAAATGCTTTTCCAGATGCCAGAGTGAAAAGATTATGTGAGGGGTGGGTGCGGTCATCCACAATGTTGGTGGCTTTGCGGATGGAGCGTGTGATGTGAATGTCCATGATGGAGGGGAGAGAGACTCTAATAATCTTCTCAGCTATCCTCACTATCCGCTGGTCTTATGATCTGAGGCGAGGCAGTTCCCAATTCAGACCGTGATGCAGCTGCTCAGGATGCTCTTGTCTAAGGAATCAAAAATGTGGTTCCATGGGGTTCCAGACAGTGACCTTTTTTGGAGACAGTGAGACTCCAAGTGAGATTTTATACCTAGGTGCACCAGTTATGACATTGGTCAGGTAGGCTGTGGTCTGTTAGTTGGTGACAAGTGGCTGGTGATCCATGCAACCCAAGCAGAAGTGAGCAGAACTTGTATCAGCCAAATAGACAGGAGAAAGCGGATTTTTCATTGGACTTCAGGACTCCTGAGTAACAGATAAAGACAGAGAAACAGCAAAGTTATGGAGAATCAGGAAGTAAGTGCCAGTCTGCGCAGATCTGAGGTCAGTGAGACACACATAAGGCTCCTCTGATGCTCTTCTTCATCCGCTGATGGGCCTCCAGGTGAGAATCACAAATCAAACATAATAACAACTGACACAAAGGCCTGAGGTCAGACCCTCTGTATGCAGCACACAGTGTGTCTGCAGTCTCACCCTCACATCGTGTATGATGACATTTCTGCTTTTTAGATTAAGTGCCTGTCTGAGAATAACTTCTGCATCATGCTAATTATTTAGCTGTTTCGTGCTCATGGGCAAAAGAAAAATGAGGATTAAGTTAAATATATCAGAAATAAATTTCTAATGTGGCTCAAGGCCACAGTAAAGTGGACCATCACATCAAGTAAGTACAAAACAGCCTTTACTAATACGCTAAGGGTTAAAACAACATATAAGATGTGCATAATCTGACAGTATATCAGCGTGAGAGCAAGGCTGGCCCTGGAAGTGGTGTGCATGCAATGGCAGAGCAAAGTTAGAGACACCCGCTAAAAACTTTCATTTCATCTCACTTGCTCCTTTCTTCTTTTTCCTTCTTTTTTTCCCTCCTAATCTGTCCATCCTCTTCGGCCAGCTCACCCACTGCATCACCATGCCGCCTAAAAATGAAATAAATAAATTTTTTAAATTTAAAAAATGAAATCGATCAACATGAGAGGCCTATACTGAGTTTATAGAACCCCTCATGGTAAAGCAAACATATTTGTCACAGCAGTGCATTCAGACCATGATTCTGCTAAAGCTGCCGGACAGGACAAAGGGAAAAAAAAGAAGAAGGTGGGGGTCAGTGCAGCAGTGGGTAGTTCAGGTCCAGAATGTAAAAATCCAGACCAAGATTTAGTTTCAACCAAACAGCTGAGTACTCTGTATCAGTGTCATTCTTAAAGTCGTGTTTCAACTTCTGGCAAAGTTCTCCCAGGAGCCTATCTCTGTTGTATGTACAGTCGGCATGTAATTCATTCCTGCCCAGGTCCCTGACAAACAGTTGGAGGCAGAATTACTTGTTATCAGAGTATGTGAATTTTTACACACACCAGCAGCTGTGACAGAATAAGATATTTCCTTTATACTGCTGCCACATAGTGGACACAAAGAAGACTGCAGTCAATTCTAAAATCAGTCGGTCAACATGCTACCACCACAGACTATAATCGGGAAGTGATCAAACTTCATGGAACAATATGAATATAAACAAACAGATGTAGTAAGTATATTGTGCAAAATGTATCTTCATCTTAACTACGCTGAATGGTGGAGTCCCAGAGTAAGTGATCCTCACCTGGAGGCCCATCAGTGAAGAAGAGGATGAAAAGGAGCATCAGAGGAGCCTTATGTGTGTATCGCTGACCTCAGATCTGTGGAGACTGACACTGACTTCCTGACTCTCCTTAACCTCACTGCCTCCCTTTTTGTGGGTTTTAAATGTTTAAAAATCATCCATCTATCTTTGATTTTCATAAACTGTTCGTGCACTGATGCATTTCCTGTCTATTTCTTGTCTGTAAAAAGGAAAACAGTTTGATGCTGCTGTTGTCCTGCTCTTACCAGGAATAAATATTTTGATTTCATCTAGAATCTTATCATTTTAGAAACATGATTTCATAGCAAAATTATTGATAGCTGGTCTTCACAGTGAATCATTCATGCTCACAGAATTTAAACTACAAACAAATTAATCAAATAAGTCTAGTTCTTTTCTAAACTGTTACTTCCTCATATTGCAAATGAGCAAAGAGCAGTGAAATCAGACTTATTCTGAAAAGCAGAAAAGTCGTCATACAGGATGTGAGTGTGAGACTCTGCAGAAACACTGTGTGCTACATACAGAGGGTCTGACCTCAGGCCTTTGTTTCAGTCTTTATTATGTTTTATACAGTTTTAAAATGTCACTGCAGTAGGTCCTTTTCATATGTGTGGATCAGCACAAATCATGAGGTCCGTTAGGAAGGTGTCTGTATGACAGGGGTGGGGGTATCCTGGGGGGGGGGGATGGGTGGGGGCAAAGTCAGGTAATTCACTTCATCTGGGTCTTATCAGCAGTCCTGTGTTTCTCTCAGCACCACAATGATGTTTCACACATAATGGGGTCCGTGGGCCTCCTCAGTTATATTCAGGCTTTCAAAGTTCTTCAATCATAAAAAGTCACATGGATCTGACACTCTGACACTGTTATATTAATTTGTTTAAATTCATTGAAAATACTATATATTACAGCTAGTATTTGGATCCGTCTGCTCTTTATCCGTTCCTCACTGGCATACCTGGGTCTTTGTGCAGTGCTTTCCGGAAGCATCAGAACCATTCATAAGGGAATCTATGTGTGGCTGCCCTCTAGTGGATACACAAAATTCGGCTACTTAAGTAATTTGACTATATTTCCCTCCTAGTTTAGTTTAGTTCCTAATTTAATTTAACAGATGAAACTGAAGGCAGAGCTGGAAATTAGTTTAGTCATGACTTCAGAAGTTACGCTGACAAGGGATTCTGTACAATCAGAGATGAAGCTGCTGGATGGGCTGGTCATCGCCTGCTTTTTCTGACTGATGTAGGTCTGGATGTAAAGTTACAAACTGCTTAATGTGTATCAATCTGTTTTATAATGTTCACACAAAAAAGTGCTTTTAATGTGTCTGCACCTTGTATCTCCCACAATGTGCTTCTGCATTTGATATCTTCTTGACTTGGGGATAAAGAGATTTAACTGGATGGATTTTACTTTTGTGAAGCACTACAGTCCAAAGCTGAACTGATTGTTCAAAGCTTTTTGGTTTTTAAGCAAAACTACTTCATTTAATTTATCTGAAACCCACTTTGCGCCTTTCTAGACTCAACAAAGCATCATTGCCAACAAAATAAGTGAGTTACAGTTAAATCAGGTAAAGAAGTTTCATTTGGAATTTACTGATCCAGGTTTTCAGCACCACGGACACCAACTAGACTTACTGTCATTTAATGGGAGTGAAAGCAGAAACCAATAGATCACACAGGGATATTTTCATTTGATGGTGTCTTTCTTTTTACTTTTGATATGCCGTCTTCCTCCTTAGCTGATATGTGAGGCTGCTGTCAGCTGAGACAAGCTGGTGTGATTTTACGCAGAGTGATAAGTGGGCGGTCCTGTTTTCGTGTGTTACATTTTCATTTGATTTTGGCCAATATGTATGTGGTACTGTTTCCTCCTTAACTGATATGCACAGGCTGTTGTTAGCAGAGACAAGCTGGTGTATTTGTACCGCAGATTGAAAAGTGGGCGTTCCCGATTACATCACTCTTTTAAAGAGTCCCTGATTGGTGGGCTCTGACGTGGAGGGGTGACCTAAAAACTCCAAACCATTTATCCATCCATCCATCCATCCATTTTCCAAACCGCTTATCCTACTGGGTCGTGGGGGGTCCGGAGCCTATCCCGGAAGCAATGGGCACGGGAACAACCCTGGATGGGGGGCCAGCCCATCGCAGCCAAACCATTTAAGTTTGTGAAATTTATTTTTAATAATTACCAATTTCAGAAAAATATGAAATGTTTTGTAAAGTATCAATTTATTAATCATGTATTCAAACAAATTATGACCAGTATAAAAGACACATACAAAACTGTACAAAAGTCTTGGGCTGTCGAAGAAAATGATGTTCAAATGATCTTCATCTTGGTCTAGAATTATAATATTTTGTCCGTGAAAGTGTGGCAGCCCAGTCATTTCAAAATCTCTTCTAAAGTTAGTAAAACATTTGCACCAACCATCCAATAGACCTATATCTTTTTATAACACAACTCCTATGGCTAATCAATGCATCATTAACATTTTGTCACGGGAGACGGCAGCGATCGCGGGCAGGCGGGTAAGAAGCAGGCAGACAGCCGAGAATCAGGGCAAACGAGGGGTTTAATCTCAGGGACGAGGGCACGAACATCAACTGACATCAATGACGGACAAAGGACTCGGGTAAGACACGGACTGAAATACACAGGACTGAGCAAATTAACTAGATACAGCTGGGTACAATCGGGAGAAAACACGTGGGTAATCAGGGGGCGTGGCACACAGGAGGAGCGGACGAGCCGGGCATGACACATTTGTTTAATTAAATTAATTAATTAAGTGAGCTGGTGGCAGAATTTAACAAATACATGGAATGGCTGGGGTGCCCCTGAGGAGAGGTTTAGGATCCAAAGCGTGGTTCATCTAGCGATCCAACAAGGCATCAGTAACTTTATGGAGAAAAGAAGAAATTCTTGTTAGTTTTTATTGTGTCACTTTTAATTTGCATATATTTTTATGATAATTGTGTTTTTGTTCTGAGCAAATATACACAACCCAATTAAATAGCATTAAACGTTTTCTTTGATGGCCCAAGACTTTTGCATAGTACCATATTTTTTCAGAATCAAGAGACAATTTAATAAAAACCAGTCTTACCTTCACAAGATAACGATTATTAAACATTAACCAGCAGGTGGCAGCAAAGCACTTGTGAATAAGTGGCCAATACGTGGTTGTACAGGTTGCCAGCAGATAATCATCCCCTCTGTGTTTAACTGACTCTCATGCTATGACTGTACAGACTGAGCAGGGCCGAGTGAGAGAGGCCTCACTGCAGTTAGCATAACCGTTTATTTTACAGCTCGTCTGACTCATTCTACTCCACGAAGGTCATCTCCTCTGCCAGCTTCCTCTGATCCAGGGAGACCCTCTGCTTCTCTCTGATTGGTTCCAGCTTTCTACAGGAGGTCCAGTGCAGCTGAATGGTGATGATAGTGCAAATCAGGTAAAACACACCAGTCCCAGCTTTCAGTACAGCATCCAGAACCTGCTCCCACCTGTGAGACATATAATACACCAGTGTGTCTGTCAGTCACACATATCACATTTAAACTTGAAGAGCAAAACAGTGAATCTATTCTGACTGAAGTAAGTAAGACTAAGAAAAGGTCACTCTTGAAACTGAAATATAAATTATGAAAGATATTCTACAGAGAAAATGATTAGATGGAGAACAATGAATTAGTGTTCACATCCCAGGGCACTGATAGTGAACAGGTGAGATAAATGATTTTATTAACATATTTTAATGTATCTATTGTATCAGGGTGGCATGGTGGTGCAGTGGTTTGCACTGTCGCCTCACTCCTCTGGCACGTGTACTCAAGTCTTCGCTGGAATTCCGTGTGTATGGAGTTTGCATGCTCCCCCTGTGTCATTGTGGGGTTTCCTCCAGGGACTCTGATTTCCCCCCACAGTCCAAAAACATGCTGAGGCTAATTGGAGTTGTCAAATTGCCGGTAGGTGTGCTTGTGCGAGGGAATGGAGTGTGAGCGTGTCCTGCAATGGGTTGGCACCCTGTCATGGGACGTTCCCTGCCTTGCGCCCATAGGGACCCTGAGTTAGACAAGCAGTTTCAGACAATGGATGGATGCAGCACTGGAACAGATATTACAGAGTACAACTGTAACACTGGTCTACGCTGCAATGAAAAACCACCTACAGACATGTTAGTCAGTCTGCACACCATTAGTAACAATTCATCCTCACAAAGATGAAAAAATGCCTGAATTATGTTGCAAGCTACATGGATTTGTCTGGATTTGTATACATAACAAGTGACTGGCTGTATGTCTGTGGAAAATGCTGTGATTTTTGTCATATTACAGACTGATCATAAACTAGAAGACACACATTCAATATTAAAGACACCAATTAGCCTGACTGTGCGTTTTTGGATTGTTGGAGGAAACCCACACAGCATGTGGAGAACATGCAAACTCCACACAGACAGAGCAGAAGCCAGATTCAAACCCCTAAACATGGAGGCGTGAAGCAACAGCGCCGCCTACTGGACCACCGTGCCACTATCATTGAAACAATAATCCCAATAAATAACTCTGTTTCACAACAGCTGATAAATAGGGGATTATCCCCACAAAGAAGCACAAACCCCTTCGTGAGTGAAACTGCTGGGTTGATTAGTATGTATCTATTTATATTCAAGCATAAATAATTCACAGGCAGATTTAAATCAATTACTTATGTTTAACAGTAATATGAACTGGAATCTGCAGGATTCCACAACCAGCCACCAATACCAGCCAGTGTCCTTCCTCTCCAGTGTCCTTCCTCTTCCTCTTCATTGTCACAATGAAGGTTTTATTTTCTGTGTCATCCCTGATCAGGACAGGCCTCCCATGCAAACTCACTGATCTCTCTGAAGCACAGGAGCCCCCAATCTTACACCACATCCTTTGTCTTTTGTTGTTTCCATAGTAACACTGACACTGTCTCCATCCACACCCGTCACCTCCTGTTTGTCCACTGACAGCCCTGGAGGTCTTCAACACACAGGTAAAACACTCAACGATTTCCACAGCAATGAAATGTTTATGAATATCAGCCCATTACAACATACATACTGTATGTAAATGTTTGGCCAACCCCTGACATTTTTTAACATATTGCTTATCATATTTAACCTCATGAAGTCGCCCGATTTAGCTGACACTGTTACTTCTTCCAAGTCTCGTTTATCATATTGAATTAAATTAAAATGCAGATTTTTAAAATATTAAAACATTTTTCCATCAGTGTTTGTGTTAAGGTCCTTCCTTTTTGACTCAGTGACATGTTACATACTGTGCATCTCATTGGCTACAGTCCGCAGTACAGACATCTTACCATCAGTGACTGACAGATTAACCTGATCAGAGAGGCTCCACTGTACTTCACACCACACCAGTACCGATCGGAATCCTCAGCTGTCAGATTGTTGATGGTCACAGTGAAGACTCGCTGGTCAGGATCATCTCTGACTCACACTTTACCCTCCTGTGGAGAGTCAGTGTGTACTATGGGAGTACATGACTTCACATTATACCCTCTGCACCAGTACGGGACTCCACTCCAACAACCGCTGCAAAAACCGCGCCTCCCTGAGAGCCATCACCCATCAGCTCATCAGCCACTGCAACCAACTGCAAAGACCTCCCTCTTTCCTGCATCCAAGTAAACCAACTTCCTTTCCTTTCTAACAACCTAAACTGTCCTTTTCACCTGCTATATTTCTTTAGGTTTATATTCCTACAAACTGCTTGCTTTGCAGAACAGTTTTTCCCTTTTTAGGTTAATCATTTTAAATCTGGTCACTGCATTTTCATGATTACATCGTTTGTGTCTTTTCCGTTATTTCATGTTTATTGTTTGTTAGGTATAATGTCTGTCTTATGTTAGTTGTAGGAATAAATGTATGTCTTTTTACACAACTTCAGCCTCCGTCATTGAGTGCTCACAATAGTCCCTGCCTCTGCGATCTGGCTACTACGCTCTGAAACCTCAAACTCGCCTGAAATATCGCGAGACTCTCTCTCATTGGCCGTGAGGGGAGCTTCGCTACCGATCGTTTACATTACCTGGTGACCCAGCTCGCTGGACGAGCCTACTAACCCAGGTTATTAAGCGATACGGGTTATTAATGAATCCCATTTAAGTCTCACATTAACAGACTCACTGGGATTCGCATTTGAGTTTGGAGGAGCCGACCATTCGGCATAACAATTGGTTACTAATCAGCATCAAATAATAATTAATTAAAAGTTAATTAATTTCAAAACATATTGGTGGAGATATTAAAATATACCTGAGCTAATAATTCCTACAGCTGTCAGATTGTTGATGGTCACAGTGAAGACTCGCTGGTCAGGATCATCTCTGACTCACACTTTACCCTCCAGTGGAGAGTCAGTGTGTACTATGGGAGTACATGACCTCACATTATACCCTCTGCACCAGTATTTCACATGAGTTTTATATCTGTCACCATAGGAACATGGGATTGTTACAGATCATCCTTTCTGTACACAGGCCCATTTCACTGTAGACACACTGTCAGCACCTGTGGGGAAAATAATTAACTGAATAAGGATTTTCCATCTTATGACATCTCTAAGTAATTATGCTTGGTTTGTGTAATACTTAGATTAGGTCATGTGTAATTAACAGAACAGTGATGATGTATAAAAGTCAAAGACCATCATTTTACTATAAGAACAAGGAAAACAAAACTAGTGTCTGATCTTGGGAAGGGCTTCAGCAGGATGTGGGATCGGGAATCTGAGCCTGGCAGTGTGTTCTAGGGTCTGAGAGGAAAACCAGGACCTTAAATCCCTAGTAAAAGGCCTAGATGAGGGTTTCCGGTAATGGCGGCTTGCTGAGAAGACGTGCCCACTTCTGCTCCGCTATGTTTCTGTAAAATCCTGAATAATACTCGTTTATTGGACGTTGAACAAGACCAGTAGTGATGCCTCTCTCGCAAAAGAAACTTGGTAAAAACATTAGTAGACCGACTCAGTCGAAATTGTCTAACTTCACTTCTAAGTCGAGCTCCGAGGCTAGCTGTGAAGCTAATGTTAGTGGTGAAGATAGCGAGAATAATACCAACACCTGTCAGGTGATGGAGGAGAAAATTGACAAGCCAAATGAGAGGGGAAAGACGGTCGAAAGCTTAGACGCAGTACTGGCGGCTATTGCAAACTTGAAATCGGATTTTTCCTCCAAACTGGACGGTATTTTGTCAGCAATAGAGACTGTGAGGAAGGATGTTAATGAGTGTGCTAAGCGGGTCGGTGAGGCGGAGGCCCGGATATCTGCAGCAGAAGATAGTATCACCACCTTGGAAGCAAAGGCACGGACTCTTGAAAATAACAACAAAGATCTCGAAGACAAAGTGCTGGATCTGGAGGCCAGATCGCGACGTTCTAACTTGAGACTTGTTAACCTGCCCGAGGGCGCGGAAGGAGAGGACGCGTGCGTCTTCTTGGAAAACTGGCTGCCGGAGGCTCTGAACTTGGCACCGCTACATACCGCTCTGACGCTGGAGAGAGCTCATCGGATCGGCCAGAAGAATACGTCAAACACCGCTGCACCGAGGACAATGATCATGAAGTTCCTAAATTACAAGGATAAAATGACCGTGATAAGAGCTGCCAGGGCAAAGGGACAGATTCTTTTCAAGAACCGTCCGGTGAGATTTTATGAGGACCTGGCGACTGGTGTACACAGAAAACAGAAAGAGTTTAACGCCGTGAGACAACAGCTTCGCTCCATGGGGATCCGGTACGGCATGATTCCTCCCGCGCGACTGATAGTGACATACAACGGAAAGTCTCGCATCTTTAACCAGCCAGGTGAAGCGGAGAATTTTGTGAAGGCTCTGAGGTCAGAAAGTGGACTGGGTTGAGAATGTAATCATTGACATGCTGTGTGTTGGCATGAAGGAATAATTACTGAGCTTTAAGTTTTAAAAGAAGAGTGAAAGAGAAAGGCCAATTTGTTATATTTGTTTATCGGTCCAGAGGCTTACAGCTACTATTAGTAGCCTAATTTTCTTAATGTATCCAATAACGAGTTTTTCTGTTTATGTAGCGGGGTGGGGTAGGGGGGAAAGGTGTTTAGGCATAGTCGGTTGATCCTCACTTTTGGGTGGAACAACCTTTAGCTGTTAGACAGGTACCAGTATATATAGGGGGAGGGAAATGGGTACCAAAGTTCAAGTTAAAGGGGTATGTTCAATACTTATTGTTGTGGGTGTAGTTTTTGACATTCAGATGTTATTTGTTTCTCTATCCTTTAATATTTCAAATGTGTTGGGAAGCTCATTTAGTGCTGTGTGTTATGTCTGGTGGAATAAGAATTAAAATTTCTTCTTGGAACTGCAGAGGACTACAAAAACTGGAGAAGGTAAAACAAGTAATGACTAGGGTGAAATCTATGCACTCTGATATCATGCTACTTCAGGAAACACACCTGTTGTCTAGTCAAGAGGCGAAGATTAGGAGGAGGTGGCAGGGCAGTATATATTCTGCACCCTTCACCTCTCAGGCAAGAGGTGTTATGATTTTGATCCACAAATCTATACCATTCCATGTGACAAGGGTTATTAAAGACAAGGCGGGGAGATATATTATTTTACAGGGCACACTTATTACGGAAAAAATAATCCTGATAAATATCTATGCTCCAAACATTGACGACCCAAAGTTTTTTCATAATCTTTTTTTGACAGCATCATCTCTGTCTGGTAGCTTTATTATAGGAGGGGATTTTAATTGTACATTGAATCCAGAATTGGATAGGAGCTCAGGTATTGATTTCTCGCATCCTAAAAGTAGACAAACTATTCAACATTTTATGAAAGAACTTGATCTGAGGGATATTTGGAGGGATATGAACCCCAAGGTCTTAAAATACTCCTGCTACTCAAATACACTTTTTTTTTTTTTTTTTTTTTAGTTTCTGGCAATATGAGGTACAAAATAAAGGATTGTCACTACGATAGCATTTTAATATCTGACCATTCGCCAAACTCATTAATATATGAAGGTTTAAGACTAAAAAGAGATCCCCCTAGATGGAGATTTAAACAAAAATAGACAATCAAATAAATATTTATTTTGAAACTAATACGGATTAAACGTCACCCTGCACAAGGTGGGAAGCATTTAAGGCCTACGTAAGAGGTCAGATTATTAGTTTTACAAGTTATAGAGCAAACCAAACTTATAAGAAAACAAAAAAGTTGGAGGCGGAGATTGAGCTGCTTGAGGGAGAATACTTTCAAACCTTTTGTCCAAGAGTCCATCAAAAGCTTTTATTACTAAGAACACAGTATAACGAACTTTCTGCTTCTAAAGCAGCCTCACATCTTTTGCGTCTTAAACAATCATTCTATGACCAAAGGGAAAAGCCCGGGAAATTATTAGCCTGGCGCCTCCGACAATTACAAAATGAGAAAAACATTACTTCAGTTGTAAACAGTGGTGGACAGATCATTGTTGACCCTCTAG
Organism: Brienomyrus brachyistius; assembly: GCF_023856365.1. NCBI lineage: Eukaryota > Metazoa > Chordata > Actinopteri > Osteoglossiformes > Mormyridae > Brienomyrus > Brienomyrus brachyistius. Next base: position 75,775 of record NW_026042780.1, read on the forward strand.
GAATTAATGAAACTTTTAAGTTTTTTTTTTATGAAAAACTATACAGCTCAGACATAACACATATGGGACAAGAGCAAAATCTCTTCTTAGATACCCTTCAGATACCTAGCATTTCAGAACTAATAAGTGCAGACCTTAATACACCTATAACAAAGGAGGAAATATCTATAGCAATAGATCATTTGAAAACAGGTAAAACCCCAGGCCCAGATGGGCTGCCGACAGAAATTTATAGGAAATTTAAAACTAAATTGCTGTCCCCTCTTTTTGACATGTTCGCGGATTCATTTGAGAAGGGAATCCTTCCGGCTTCATTAAGAGGAGCTCTGATAACTTTACTACCCAAACCAGGTAAACCGTGCAATAAATGTGGAAACCTAAGACCAATAAGTCTTCTTAATGTGGATTTAAAGATACTTTGTAAAATTTTGGCTCGAAGACTGGAGAGATTCTTACCTGATCTAATTCCCTGTGACCAGAATGGGTTTATTGCAGGTAGACAGGGATTTCATAATGTGAGACGAGTGTTGGATATTCTTCATAATCAGGAAGGAAAAACAGACAATGCTTTACTATCACTGGATGCCAAAAAGGCCTTTGATAGAGTTGAGTGGCCCTACTTATTTGAAATATTAAAAAGATTTGGCTGTGGGGATAATTTCTGTCGGTGGATTAGACTTCTATATAATGAACCATATGCTGAAATACTGACAAATGGAATTATATCTAAACCATTTGAAATTAAACGGGGATGCAGGCAAGGGTGCCCTTTGTCCCCCTTATTGTTTATTTTAGCAATTGAACCGTTTGCCATTGCGGTGCGGTCTCATAAAAACATAACTGGTTTATCAGTAAATCAACAGGAACATAGAATTGCTTTATTTGCAGATGATGTCATCCTTTTTTTGGAAAAACTGAAAGATTCTATCCCAGCCTTGTTGGATTTATTACACACATTTGGACGGATATCAGGATATAAAGTGAACAAAGAAAAATCTTCATTAATGATACTTAGCTCAGAAGAGAGAAGAAGTGCCGGAAATTCCTTCCAATTCAAAATGGTAGACTGTTTTACCTATCTCGGGATTAGGATAGTGCCATGTTTGAGAGACATTGTTGGAGCTAACTACACCCCTATGATAAATTCCATCATCTCATCTGTAGATAGATGGAAACCCTTGCCCTTGTCACTTATAGCAAGAATTAATGTTCTTAAACTAAACATAATGCCCAAACTTCTGTACTTGTTCCAGAACATTCCATTGTCACCTCCTGCTAATTTATTCTCACACCTGAAAAAAATGTTTGTACGTTTTTTGTGGAATAATAGACGACCGAGGCTGCGTTTATCACTCTTGTACTTACCGTATGAAAGAGGAGGCCTCAAATGTCCCAATCCACTTTGGTACTATTGGGCAGCTCAATTGAGGACTATGATGTATTATTTTACAGATAAATCCCTCCCGCCTTGGATGAATATTGAAAACTGCTCGGTACCTCTTCCCCTTCCCCAATACCTATATTCAGCAAAAGTCAAAATGTTGAAAAAAAAGACAAAAAATCCTATAGTCAGAAATATGATTATAATCTGGTATCAGGTTAAGAAATATCTGGGTGAATCCACCTCTCTCGCACGCTTCAGCCCAATATGGGGTAATCATTTTTTCCCTCCAGGCAGAGCAGACCCTGGTTTTAGGAAGTGGGCTGACAAAGGTTTAAAGACAATAGGGGACCTCATGGGATCAGAGGATGAGACTTTGATGTCATTTGAGGAGTTGATTGCCAAGTATGATATTCCATGCAAACATCGATTTAAATATCTACAAATTAGAAACTTTATTGGATTATCTCAAAATCAATGCTTGTCAATCCCTCCGTTATCCACATTGGAAACAGAAATGAAAAAAGATTGCTTTGGAAAGGGAATAATCTCCAAACTATATAATATATTAGTAGAGGGTTCCCCTGAATCTTCTTTAGGGAAACTTAATGCCTGGAGGGAAGACTTACAGGAGGACTTATCCTCCGAAGACTGGGAGGAGGCATGTGCTGAAGCACAAACACAAACTACCAGTACCCGTCTTAAAGTACTGCAATATAATTGGCTAATGAGGACATATGTGACTCCAGAAAAGCTTAATAAGTATAATGGTGATAGCCCAGACTTGTGTTTCAGGTGTGGAGAGGAGAAAGGGACATTCTTCCACTGTATCTGGGAATGCAATAAAGTACAATTGTTTTGGAAAGAGATCAAACAAGCTCTGGATACTATATTGGGTATACAATTAGATCTTGACCCTAAACTATTTATTTTAGGTTTATATCCTGATGGACATCTTATGTCTAGAAAGATAATTACCGCCATGGACTTATGTCTACTATTAGCAAAAAGAGTCATAGCACTCTCATGGAGGAAGACCAGTAAACCAAAACTCATTAACTGGATAAAGGAACTGTCCACAACTTTACCTATGGAGAAAATTACTTACATTGTCAAGGGAAAACTGTCACTTTTTCAAAACATTTGGGGTCCCTTTATGCAATATATGGAAAATGTGGATCTTAGTAGTATTGTGAATGAGGCAGATGAGATGTAATTGATGTCGGCCCTCTGCAGCTTCCTAAACTAAAAAAATTTGAGTTTGTAATTTTGAACAATACAGAACAGTACAATTGAGGTGGAGTTGAGCAACCCTTGGAAAATAGAGAAACTTATTTGTTGTTGGGGTTTTTTATTTATTTATTTATTTATTTATTTATTTATTTATTTATTTTTTATGTTTTTTGGGGGTTTTTTTGGGCTTTGTGTTTTTCTTTTATTTGATTAAGTTATTATTTACAGGTCATATTTTGTACTTCCACCTAAATATTTTTCTATCATCTTTTAAATGTCTGATTTGCAAGGAAGGTTGATTGATTGTTATACAATAATTTAGTTGCCTTGGATGCTCCTTTCGATGTGGAAGCACTCAAACTTCTGTAATTTCTGTATTTTTTAAAATTTTAATAAAGATATTGTTGGAAAAAAAAAGGCCTAGATGAGGTGAATGAATGGGCTTGTCACTGTGTGGGATGGCCACACCCCTTCAGTACTATGGCCTTATTTGTAAACATATCCAGTCCTGTGATACAGGCCCTCTCATATTCCCTCTATACATGCTTCCTTTGCGCTCTATTTGTGAACGTTATTATGTAAAATATCATTGCTATGCTGGTGATACGCAGCTCTATCTGCCATTAAAACCTGGTGACTGCTGCTCTCTGGTGGCCCTTTCTAACTGTCTGGAGGATATTAAGAACAGGACAGCAATGACTTTCGTCCAGATTAATGAAAACAAGACAGAGGTAATGAGTTTTGGTCACTGTTCATGATCTCAGAGAACAATTAGGGCCTCATTCAGAAAACTTCCAGTCACATACTAAAAATCTTGGTGTCATCTTTGATTCATCACTGAGTTTGATAAACAAATAAATGCTGTTGTGAAGGGGTGTTTCTGTCAGCTGAGTTCAATAGCCTGGCTTAAACCACACCTTTCAGCCAAAGACCTGGAGAGTTACTCCTGCTTTTATCCTGATTGGGTTACTGCCGTTCTCTGTACCCAGGTTTACCAGAAGCATCTTTATTCTGACTACACCTTGTTCAAAACGGTGCTACCAGGCTCTCAACAAAAAATAGACACCAAATTTCCCCTGTGTTGGCTGCATTACATTGGCTACCTGTTAAGTTTTGAGAATTTCTGAGAATACAGTTTAAAGATTTCTTATTTCTTTCTAAGGCGATACATGGCATAGGTCCCCAGTCCGTCTCGGAGTTAATTCAGCCTTACACCGCTTCTTATTAGATGCATCTCTGTACTGACCCTGCACACACAGGAACACATTTTATTTATCTATTTAATCAGACTATTCTGCTTTGCACATCATGTATTTAACATTTATAGTGATTTTATATTTATTACTAGATTATTGTATAACTTTTGCACTGTTTTTTGAACTTGGTTGTTGCTTAGTCTTGTTTTTCCATGGAGCACCATTATACCAAACAGAATTCCTTGTAGGGTCAACCTACTTGGCAATAAACCACAGTCTGATTCTGATTATTTTTTGTGTAACATTGTGTAACATTGGCCAATGTCTCTACTTTTACTATATATTTATATTATTTTGACCTACAGCACTTTGGCACAATGTAGATTGTTTTTAAATGTTCTATAGAAATAAAAATAATTCAACTTGATATAGAAACGTATTTCAAGTCATCCATCTTGCCGAGATGGGGGTTGCGCTGTGACCCCTGGTGGACAAATTATGCAGCAACAGCACTCATATCATGGTTGAAAGTTCTGTCTTCAGTCTCTCTGTTTCTTTTTAGTTATCATTAATTGGCCATTATAAACCAAATGCTGATAGCGATTTATCACAGACTCCTGCATTAATGAATTAAAATATTCATGATGAATAAAGAAGATGAATTGGCGCTAATGTGTATTTTTACTGTGTTATTGATAAGATAAATATTACAGTACACGGATCGCTCTGGTGTCTCAGAAATTGTCTCCATTTTTTCATACCAATTTATCATTAGTACAGTAGTGCTTGCAGTTCACAAATGCTTTGGCCTACAAACAATTTGGTTCGCAAAAACAAAATTTGGTCAATGAACAAACTCGACCAGATTCCTTTTTTTATACTAGTGTAACACCGGCGGGGCGCATATCCCAGCATGCCCCGCGTACAATTGTAAATAGAAAGACCACGACAGGCACCCAACAAGCACCGAACCCAAATACACAGATGGGAAACACAATGTTGTCAGAAGCTGAACTGCGAAATGCAGATGCAGTGATAGATTTACACAAACTAAATACACGTTAGGAGCGGACAGGGTATACACACAAGACATGGGCAAAGTGTAAAGTGAGGTAGACCTTCAACAGCACGTCAGTCCATTGCAGGGCAATGGAAGCTGGAGAAATGCCATGTGAACAGCAGAAATGTGGTCATACAGGATGTGAGGGTGAGACTGTGTGCTGTATACAGAGGGTCTGACCTCACGGCTTTGTTTCAGTCTTTAGTATTGTGATGACATTGTGATAGCCCAGTGATAACTATACTGGATGGGTGGTACCCCTTCAAAGAGCAAGGGGAGATGGGATACCATTGTGGTATGCAAGCAGGTCCTCAGGGTTGTCACACATGTTTTTCTGAGGTGTACACTGCTGGTTGCTTGAGCCCCTGGATGAGACACTGGTCAGTGCCCTGCAGAATCGCTGTGGGCAGTGTGAGGACTTCTGCCCTCTCAGTTAAACAATAGGTGCAGGGACTGAGTCAAATGAGTCTCTCTGCATCCTGCTTAATGATATCAAGGGGTTGTGTAGGCGTGTCTGTGCTCACATGGCTCTATCAGTACAGAGTGAACTGGCCAGGGATCAGTTTATCTAGACACTTAACCCCAGATAGCTCACATTCAGACACAGCCAACCCCTCTGCGTCCCTAGACGAGGCCCTGGAACTGGCTTTGGAGAGAGAAATTGTGGGCAGCAAGGTGGCGGGGAACGAGGCGGGAGAAATCAACCAAGCTGTAAACGCCAAAGGGCTTGGAGGACCCAGGCCCTCAGGTTTACTTCCTGGAGGCAGACTGCCTGTAGGCTGACAGGCAGCAGCACCCCCCCCCCACCCCTCAATCCTCAGACAGTGTCCCAAGTTCACCGCCACCCAGGGTTCCGCCAAGGGCACGCATAGCCGGGAAGATGTGGGCCAACAAGGTTAATTTCCGGAACTTCCTTGTTGACACCGGGGAGGTGGCCCTGCTGCCACCTGCTGCAGAGGTGGTGACTACGGATTGGACTCACAGAGGCAACTTCTGTCACATACCCACCATAGTGATGTGAGTCGCATGTACTGCCCTAGTCCATACAGGTTCCACTGCAACCCTGGTGAGACCAGACACTGTCTAGAACTGACATTGGTGCAGGTGAGAACAATGACTGGTGACCTGGCCCCTTTAAGAGGGACGGGGTTGTTCCCTTTTGACATGGGGGGTTTAGTTGTGAATAGTAACTATGTGGATGGCTGACATGCTCGATCCCTCCATCCTGGGCCTGAATTTCCCCCGGAGCACGGCATGTGTGCTGGACTTTGGGCACAACATGCTGAGATTCCCTGCGGTCCATGTGTACAGTGGGGCCGCTGGCCCCGCAGCCTCTGCAGCTGACTGCCCACCCCTTACTGCCACTGGGCCTGTACCTCCACATCAGCTAGAGATCCCTTCCTCTGCTACAGTCACATGGGCCCCTGAGCCCACATGTGTCCCCTCCAGTGTAGCGCTGCAGCCTCACTCACTTCACTGGAGTCTAACGGGGTTTATCAGAGCGACTTACCTGAAGCTGCCATTGGAGGAGCCCATGATGACCACACGGTTGCCCTTGTGCCACTGCAATCCCACTGCCCTGGTCCTCTACCTCACACCATTGATCCCCTGCCCCACCCATACGGTTGTGTGCCTCTTCAGGTTTGCAGCCTCCTCCTGCACTGAGCGGCCATTTCAGAAGTTTAATTATTTAATTATACAGTAATACACACGTTTCCAACCATTAAAAACATTATCCAGACTTAAAGTCACTTGAATAAAAATATTTAAAAACTTGTTAGCATTTCAATATAGTATCTGGTTGGACTGTGTACTTCCTCTTTGTTTACATGGTTAACATAACACTCACAGCACAAAGTATGCTGTCCTCAGCATTCGTATCTCCGCAACATTCCAAAGATCCATCATAGGCCTTTAGTCTAAAAACAAGCTAAAATGGTCACTGAGAACCTTTGCGTCCATTGATTTCCATCAGCTGTGTTTGGAAAGTTCGAAAGAATTTCTGAGGCTACTGAACAGAGCCAGGGTTGCCAGCTCTCACCCATCTGGTGTGACACTCACACCTTCAGACTCTCACGCTCACGCAAGAAATCTTATTAAATCTTAGGGCAAATCTATATTATTTCATTATAAACCTAAAATTCGCTATATCAAATGCACTGGGGTACTTTGAAAACCCTGCAAACTATTTACAAGGTAATAAAACTGTTACGTACATGTAAATCTGTGTGCATACTTGTTTCAAACTGAAAATCTTATGCCAGCCAGCTAAACAAATTAGACAACCCTGCTACAGGGCTCTCTGTTCAGTTTTCGCTGAATGCTAAGGCTTCCCAGGCAAGCTACTGACCCTCCAAATTTCACAGACCTCTCGGCCACCCAGTAATCTGTAACTTTAGTGCTGAAAGCCTGACAGTGAGTGTATCATGTGAGGCAGCTGTGGAAATACAGACTCTCGTCTGTGCCACAAAAAACCTTCTACAGCGGCAATGTGGGATCTGTGCTCTCCGGGAGCATAACTGCTCGGTACGGCAGCTCCAGCTCTGAGGGCCGCCGAGTCCCGCTGAGGGTGATACGATGCGCCCAGAGAATCACCAGGACAGAACTGCCGCCCTGCATAAGTCCCCGGGGCCTTATGGCCGGGACTGAGAGGCCGAGGAGAAGCTTCTACCCCCGGCCAGTAGGATCATTAACATCACAGATTAAAAGCTAAAATATGCTATAACTACAATCTGTACTTTAAACATTTCTACATATTTTTTATACATTTTCATCTTTACTTTTTATATACCTTTTATTGTTATATTTTCTTATTATCTTTCTGTAGTTTCAGTTAATTCACGTTGTTTAATTTTGATGTCCTTTTACTAGTGTGTTTATTACACCGACTGGAGTAACGACAATTTCATTTCGCTGCCAGTGTACCACTACATTTGTACGACAAATAAAAATCTTGAATTTATTGTGTTACCCCCATCACATTATTTAATGTGTTCCTCATGAATTTCATTGTTTTCCTCAAAATAAACACGTATTCCAATTTTGGTTCTTGCAACACATTTCCAAAAAAGTTGGGACAGGAGCGATTTAGGGCCAGTAGTGAGGTAAATTGGTTAAATAATGATGTGATTTGAAACAAGTGATGTCAACAGGTGATTGTAATTATGATTTGGTACAAAAGCAGCACAAATACGTGAGAAAATTATTGAAATGTTTAAAAACAATGTTCCTCAAAGAACGACAGGAAGAGATTTGGATATTTCACCTTCATCAGTGCATACCATAATTAAAAGATTGAAGGAATCTGAAGCAATTTCAGTGCGTAAAGGACAAGGAAGCAAGCCTAAGTTGAACTACCGTGATCTCCGATCCCTCAGCATCCCACTGCATCAAGAATCGTCATTCATCTATAAGCGATATGACCACATATGACTACTTTGGCAAACCTTTGTCAAGTACCACAATACGTAGTTACATCCACAAATGCCAGTTAAAACTGTACTGTGCCAAAAGCAAGCCCCATCTTAACAGTGTCCAGAAGCGCCGTCGGCTTCTCTGGGCTCAGAACGCATCTGAGTTGGACCATCACACAGTGAAAACGTGTACTGTGGTCAGATGAATCAGTATTTCAGGTATTTTTTGTGAGAAATGGATGCCGTGTGCTCCAGACCAAAGAAGAAAAGGATCACCCAGACTGTTACCAGCAATAAGTCCAAAAGCCAGGGTCTGTCATGGTATGGGGTTGTGTCAGTGCCCTTGGCAAAGGTAACTTGCAGTTCTGTGATGGCACCATTAATGCTGAAAAGTACATAGAGATTTTGGAGCACAATATGTTACCTTCAAGAAGACATTTTTTCCAGGGACGCCCATGCATTTTTCAACAAACAATGCGAAACCACATTCTGCACACATTACAAAGTCCTGGCTGTGGAGGAAGAGGGTATGGGTACTTGACTGCCTGCAGTCCCGACCTGTCTCCAATAGAGAATGTGTGGTTCATTTTGAAGCGCAATATGTGACAACGAAGACCCCGTACTGTTGTCCGCTTTAAGACTTGTTTGCAGGAAGAATGGGACAAAATTACACCTGAAACACTACATCACTTGGTGTCTTCAGTCCCTAAATGTCTTTTAAGTGTTGTGAAAAGGAATGGCGACATTACAAAGTACTAAATGCTTTACTGTCCCAACTTTTTTTGAAATGTGTTCTAAGAACCAAAATTGGAATACGTGTTTGAAAAAGAACAATGAAATTCACGAGGAACACATTAAATAATGTGCTGTTGTATTGTTTTCAATGTAATACAGGTCAAAGATAATTTAACAAAGTGCTGTTTTCAGTTTGATTTTCATTTTACATACCATCCCAACTTTTTCTGATTTGGGGTTGTAAAATGTGAACACAAAAGCTTTTTTTGTGTGAACATTATAAAACAGATTAATTCGTATTAAACAATTTCAAAGACATAGACATCTAATATGTGTGTGTCTGTGAGAGAGAGCATTTCAATTAATGCCTATAGTTCAATATTTGTTATATGTGCTGAATTTCATGGTCATCATTTTGGAAAAAAAGCTACCTAAACCATACGGGACTTAGAAATGGGTTAAAACTGACAGGACGATACCAGATATCAAATTGTATAGTTAGGATGAATGTACTGTTAAACAGCAGCACCATTGGAGGAGTCATGCATGGTGAGGCAGGGGGATATCTGTACATTAATGGGCGATGCATTACTGGGGATCTTTGGCGCCACCTTTTGACCAGTTACAGTCGTCATCAACATTAAAAAAACATTTCCTTTTCCACTGCGTGAAAAAACAAATTGCACCCTATTTATAGAGTGGGAGACTACTTTTTGCAAGGATTTATATCTCCTGAAATTGCTTCTTCACAGATAAGCACCAGAATGTTTTTTTCCCAGATGGTAGTAGGGACAAAATCTCCTACCACTGATAATTCTGACCATACACAAATTTTTATTTTTCTGAGTCTTGCGATTTTACCGTATCAAAAATAACCAGTAAATCCTATTATTATCCTGCTACCCCCACTCTACCAAAACTCATGAAATGATACATTTGGAGGAGGAAGATTTCTAATTGATCCTTTATACCCACCAACCAGACCAGTATAAGAAGCTGTACGATGTAAAGCCTCTTTAAATGGGTACAGACTACTTCCGTTTATTGTAATAAGTATCTCATGAATTTGACTTTACACTTTTGCATGGTATTGATAGATTTTGAAAGTTAATTACTTAACACAATTCTTATTAAAATTGTTCATTATACAACCTGAATGTCCCAAGGTAGCACATTAGTACAAAAGACGCTGTATGATGTATTATTGTAGCAGTCAGATGTTATTTTAACCAATGTACAGGTTTACCTTTAATTTAATTCTACAAACATAATCAAAATCACTTGTGAAAAAGACATTTAGTCATTTACTAAGGCAGATACAACCTGTGGAAGCACAGCTAAAAGCATACCATCACCCATTATAGAGTGACCCATTGTCTTTGTAACTGAGTAATCACAACTAAGTGCAATTTACTATAATGAAACTGTACACAGAAACTGTAAAGGCAAAGGTAATTTATTATGATGAAATGCTTCCAAAATGCCCAGTGTGCTTCAGCGTTTCTCCTTTTCTCCAGTCGTCGACAGGTCCTGTGTTTATTAGGTGATCTGTGATGTAGGAGTCCTGAGAATGGCTGCTGCTCCAAGGATGATTGGCAGGTGGCTTTTCCCAGGAACAGCGGGCTGGAGATGTAAAGGTGGGATGGAGAAAATAAAGTGTAGGGGAATACAGAGTACAAACAACCATAAGAAACACACGGCCCATGGCCATATGTCCACAAGACAACCACCCGCCCAACCCGAGAGGGAGCCTACGAGGGACTAAGGGGGGCCCAACCCCTGTAAAAGGAGGTCCGCAGAGGGGGGACAGACAGCGAGCCCCCCAGTCCCTCCCGCAAGCCCTCCACCGAGGGAAGCGGGTCCAGGGCCAAAGGGCCCCATCAACCGGGAACACTCCCCTGGCGGACGGTCCCCCCAGCCCGCTCCCCGGCAGGACGGATCACCGCCCACTGTAGCGACCCGGCACGTCCCCCCCCCTCCCCGACACTGCAGGATGATCTAAGGGAGACCCATACAAACAAAGTGCACCCCCCCCCCCCCACCACCCAGGAGCGGACCTGCGTCAACTGGGGAGCGGCAGACCCCGCCCAGCCCAGACCGAACCCTACAATTCGCCTAGAAGGGCTCAGAGCATCCCTAGATACCCCGGACCGCCTGCCAGGGCCCCACCACGGCGCAGCAGAGCCAAGGACCACCCAGCCCGCAGCCCACAAGAGGAGACGGCCCACACCGGCCAGGGCCATCTTCTACCTGCTGGGCCACCCCACACGCGCAGGGCCAGAGACAGAGAGTTAGGGGGGACCCCTCAGCCCCCACTGATTCCCCGTCCCATGTTAATGTGAAGTGTGCATGTACAAGTGTGAGAGAGTTGTGTGTTTATGTCTACAATGCATTAAAATTAGTGGGTGCAGATCGAGTATGAGGGCCCCACCACTGGCAGATGGCAGAGTCCCCCATCCCCCTCCCTGCACCCCAAGGCCCTAATGTAGCATGGACTGTGTATATAACTAAAGTGCAAAAAGCAGGTGAACAGTCGAGGCACGGGCACCCCACCGCTGGCAGACGGCAGAACCCCACCTGCCTATACCCACCTCCTCAGCCCTAGTGTCATGTGGTGTCTAATGTGCAAGTAAAACCTCCCCACTGCCCCTCAAAGCTCTAGTGTTGTATGAAATGTGGTGTCCGGCCCAGGGGAGCAATAAGGGCGTGCAGGAGTGGGCCCCCCCCGGCACCGGGGCCAGATCCCCGACTGGCCCCGATTAGTCCTCATCCCCGACCCCACACAACCGGCAGGGGCGGCCAACCGAGGGGGTTCAGGGGCGCCACATTAACAATTATTAATAAACATTCCACTATACATCTCAAAATTTAGCACACTTAATTCATTATCTTTGATACTGTTTCAAACATTTAATGTTCCCCAAACAGCAGCAGAAGAACCACAGCTTCATCTTCCTTGTATTTTGGCTCTTCTCTGTGTCAAGAGCTCTACAAGCTCAACTTTAATATTAATTTTCCACCACTTCTACATCTTCTATCTATACCAGACCCACATCTATCTCTACACCGCCAGTTTCCTCTCTGAAGAGTCTCAGAAACAATGCCAGCATTGCCTATCACTCTCACACCCTCCCCTCCCTTACACCAGTCCGTCACACCTCCCAGTCCCCCCATAACCTCCCCAGCCTGGACAGTGGGGGGTGTCGCTGGTGAGCACTCCTCCAAACCTTTCCTCTCTCCCCAGTCGATCACCTCGTCCCACAGGTCCCAGGCTCCCCAGTGCTGGTCGTTGGTCCAGGAAACAGCTTTCGGAATTTTCATTCTGGTTAACATAATTAACTAGCCGTCTGTGATACTCTCAAAGCCAAACTAGACACTGTATTTTCAACGTACTCCAGACATTTGCTAAATGCTATTCACCAAGAATGCCTATGGAAAGGGATGGAGCCTTCATTGGCTGCTCGTGGCATCGAGGCTACTCCGATAGAAGCGGCCAAATTGCTAAAACTGTTTCACAACCTATACAGTAACGCTGGCGAAATCAGGACGCTGCTTCGGTACGTTATAACATCGCCATGGTAATGAACCCAGCAAACGGTTAATCTTACTTCAACAACATGGGACATTTAAAAAGTAAACGTATAGGGGCTCTTTTCAGAATAACATCTTCAGATGAAACGCATTACGACAGACCGGATGAGTAAAACCAATCATATCAACCATAAGGCTTGTTGTTTTTAAGTTTAACACAATTATTTTCTCTTACAATTTAAATATAAACAATCACATTACGAAAAATGGCCACAGCATCTACAGTTTAAGCTACTAATTTTAAATATATTTCAATTATATTTTGCGGCAATATTTGCATGAACTATATCACGACATACAATGAAATATATAATTAACTATGCTAACAAAACATAATCTGAAGAAATAGCAAGAAACATAGGAAGAGATGCTTCTCACCGCTGCGCCATCGCTCTGTCAGAAAGTTTATGTTCAAACTGCACTGATTTTGTTTCTATGGAAACCAGCGAAATTTTTCATTGGTCGAAAGGATGAAGATATGTACTGACGCCATTTTCAACGAATGAAAACGAGAATTAATTGTCAGGGCGGGACGAATTTGAAGGTGAACCAATCAATAGTAGTATGTTTAGCTCGTGCTTGTTTTGGCTGAGCGTGATTGGATTTGTTGATCTAACCGCCTTCAAGCCCGTAAACCATGTATCTACTTGTCAATGGGAAACCACGCAGTTCTGTCTATAAATACTGACTGTAATTTTTTTATGACATTATGTCTTTGCTATGCAGTATTACGGTAATGCGTAATACCGCGATGTTTGGGGTGCCCCGCTGTTTTTTTTCCACAGCTGGTGAACGCAATTAGCATTTTAGCCACGTTGGTAGGTACGCTTTTGAGAAAGAACACTATAGTTCTTGTTATTCACATTCTGTGTCCTGGTGTTTTTAATTTCTCATAATGTGAACAAAGATATGTCATATACAAGTTTTTTGAGAGACTAAATTTTGGTTTGATTTATAATTTATTTAATGGTAAATAAAGTTCTTATATAGCTATTTTAGAATTAGTGCAGTCTTTCGTTTAGAATTAGCGCAATATTCTTAAAAACTGCATGTTCAAACCAAACGCCATGCCATAATAACTGCTTTACAGATATTTCATTCAGGAATCTATGGAGGGTATACTGTAGGTAGGCCTGTTTGTGTGTGTGTGTGCGCGCGTTTGGGTGGGTGGTTATGTACATAGTGCTATAAAAACATGTTATTTTGACTTTGTAGGGACATGTTTTCGGTCCCGAAAGTAAGATACTGAATTTTATTAAATTCTGTGAATGCAGTCAAATGAATAATTCAAAAAGTCTTGCATTTTGTTTGGTTGCTTACTGTTACTGCTTGGTAACTACTGCAATGTTTAAGGTTGCCATAGTTAGGATTGGGGTTACGCCCATACAAATGAATGGAGAATCTCCACAAAGATTCAAATACCTAATCTCTGTGTGTGTGTGTGTGTGTGTGTGTGTGGAGTAGGTGTATATTACATTGTGGGGACCAAATGTCCCCCACAATGTGACAAAAACCCCGTTATTTTGATGTTTTGGGGGGCATTTTCAGGTACTCACAAAGATCTGTAAATACAGTCAAAAAACTAAAAATGCCAAAAGTCTTGTATTTGGTTTGGTTACATATGGTTAAGGTTAGGGGTTGGTAGGGGTTAAAGTTGTCATGTTGGGATTACAGTTTTCCCCATAGAAATGAATGGAGAGTCCCCACGAAGATATAATTACATAGCTGTGTGTGTGTGTGTGTTGTGTGTGGTATCAGATCAGTCCCTGAGAGTTCAGTAGTCAGGCGCCATGTTTCTGAGTCTGGTTGTGGAGGCCTGAATGCTTTTCCAGATGCCAGAGTGAAAAGATTATGTGAGGGGTGGGTGCGGTCATCCACAATGTTGGTGGCTTTGCGGATGGAGCGTGTGATGTGAATGTCCATGATGGAGGGGAGAGAGACTCTAATAATCTTCTCAGCTATCCTCACTATCCGCTGGTCTTATGATCTGAGGCGAGGCAGTTCCCAATTCAGACCGTGATGCAGCTGCTCAGGATGCTCTTGTCTAAGGAATCAAAAATGTGGTTCCATGGGGTTCCAGACAGTGACCTTTTTTGGAGACAGTGAGACTAAATTTTATACCTAGGTGCACCAGTTATGACATTGGTCAGGTAGGCTGTGGTCTGTTAGTTGGTGACAAGTGGCTGGTGATCCATGCAACCCAAGCAGAAGTGAGCAGAACTTGTATCAGCCAAATAGACAGGAGAAAGCGGATTTTTCATTGGACTTCAGGACTCCTGAGTAACAGATAAAGACAGAGAAACAGCAAAGTTATGGAGAATCAGGAAGTAAGTGCCAGTCTGCGCAGATCTGAGGTCAGTGAGACACACATAAGGCTCCTCTGATGCTCCTCTTCATCCGCTGATGGGCCTCCAGGTGAGAATCACAAATCAAACATAATAACAACTGACACAAAGGCCTGAGGTCAGACCCTCTGTATGCAGCACACAGTGTGTCTGCAGTCTCACCCTCACATCGTGTATGATGACATTTCTGCTTTTTAGATTAAGTGCTTGTCTGAGAATAACTTCTGCATCATGCTAATTATTTAGCTGTTTCGTGCTCATGGGCAAAAGAAAAATGAGGATTAAGTTAAATATATCAGAAATAAATTTCTAATGTGGCTCAAGGCCACAGTAAAGTGGACCATCACATCAAGTAAGTACAAAACAGCCTTTACTAATACGCTAAGGGTTAAAACAACATATAAGATGTGCATAATCTGACAGTATATCAGCGTGAGAGCAAGGCTGGCCCTGGAAGTGGTGTGCATGCAATGGCAGAGCAAAGTTAGAGACACCCGCTAAAAACTTTCATTTCATCTCACTTGCTCCTTTCTTCTTTTTCCTTCTTTTTTTCCCTCCTAATCTGTCCATCCTCTTCGGCCAGCTCACCCACTGCATCACCATGCCGCCTAAAAATGAAATAAATAATTTTTTTAAATTTAAAAAATGAAATCGATCAACATGAGAGGCCTATACAGAGTTTATAGAACCCCTCATGGTAAAGCAAACATGTTTGTCACAGCAGTGCATTCAGACCATGATTCTGCTAAAGCTGCCGGACAGGACAAAGGGAAAAAAAAGAAGAAGGTGGGGGTCAGTGCAGCAGTGGGTAGTTCAGGTCCAGAATGTAAAAATCCAGACCAAGATTTAGTTTCAACCAAACAGCTGAGTACTCTGTATCAGTGTCATTCTTAAAGTCGTGTTTCAACTTCTGGCAAAGTTCTCCCAGGAGCCTATCTCTGTTGTATGTACAGTCGGCATGTAATTCATTCCTGCCCAGGTCCCTGACAAACAGTTGGAGGCAGAATTACTTGTTATCAGAGTATGTGAATTTTTACACACACCAGCAGCTGTGACAGAATAAGATATTTCCTTTATACTGCTGCCACATAGTGGACACAAAGAAGACTGCAGTCAATTCTAAAATCAGTCAGTCAACATGCTACCACCACAGACTATAATCGGGAAGTGATCAAACTTCATGGAACAATATGAATATAAACAAACAGATGTAGTAAGTATATTGTGCAAAATGTATCTTCATCTTAACTACGCTGAATGGTGGAGTCCCAGAGTAAGTGATCCTCACCTGGAGGCCCATCAGTGAAGAAGAGGATGAAAAGGAGCATCAGAGGAGCCTTATGTGTGTATCGCTGACCTCAGATCTGTGGAGACTGACACTGACTTCCTGACTCTCCTTAACCTCACTGCCTCCCTTTTTGTGGGTTTTAAATGTTTAAAAATCATCCATCTATCTTTGATTTTCATAAACTGTTTGTGCACTGATGCATTTCCTGTCTATTTCTTGTCTGTAAAAAGGAAAACAGTTTGATGCTGCTGTTGTCCTGCTCTTACCAGGAATAAATATTTTGATTTCATCTAGAATCTTATCATTTTAGAAACATGATTTCATAGCAAAATTATTGATAGCTGGTCTTCACAGTGAATCATTCATGCTCACAGAATTTAAACTACAAACAAATTAATCAAATAAGTCTAGTTCTTTTCTAAACTGTTACTTCCTCATATTGCAAATGAGCAAAGAGCAGTGAAATCAGACTTATTCTGAAAAGCAGAAAAGTCGTCATACAGGATGTGAGTGTGAGACTCTGCAGAAACACTGTGTGCTACATACAGAGGGTCTGACCTCAGGCCTTTATTTCAGTCTTTATTATGTTTTATACAGTTTTAAAATGTCACTGCAGTAGGTCCTTTTCATATGTGTGGATCAGCACAAATCATGAGGTCCGTTAGGAAGGTGTCTGTATGACAGGGGTGGGGGTATCCTGGGGGGGGGGGGGATGGGTGGGGGCAAAGTCAGGTAATTCACTTCATCTGGGTCTTATCAGCAGTCCTGTGTTTCTCTCAGCACCACAATGATGTTTCACCACATACTGGGGTCCGTGGGCCTCCTCAGTTATATTCAGGCTTTCAAAGTTCTTCAATCATAAAAAAGTCACATGGATCTGACACTCTGACACTGTTATATTAATTTTGTTTAAATTCATTGAAAAATACTATATATTACAGCTAGTATTTGGATCCGTCTGCTCTTTATCCGTTCCTCACTGGCATACCTGGGTGTCTGTGCAGTGCTTTCCGGAAGCATCAGAACCATTCATAAGGGAATCTATGTGTGGCTGCCCTCTAGTGGATACACAAAATTCGGCTACTTAAGTAGCTTGACTATATTTCCCTCCTAGTTTAGTTTAGTTCCTAATTTAATTTAACAAGATGAAACTGAAGGCAGAGCTGGAAATTAGTTTAGTCATGACTTCAGAAGTTACGCTGACATGGGATTCTGTACAATCAGAGATGAAGCTGCTGGATGGGATGGTCATTCGCCTGCTTTTTCTGACTGATGTAGGTCTGGATGTAAAGTTACAAACTGCTTAATGTGTATCAATCTGTTTTATAATGTTCACACAAAAAAAGTGCTTTTAATGTGTCTGCCACCTTGTATCTCCCACAATGTGCTTCTGCATTTGATATCTTCTTGACTTGGGGATAAAGAGATTTAACTGGATGGATTTTACTTTTGTGAAGCACTACAGTCCAAAGCTGAACTGATTGTTCAAAGCTTTTTGGTTTTTAAGCAAAACTACTTCATTTAATTTATCTGAAACCCCACTTTGCGCCTTTCTAGACTCAACAAAGCATCATTGCCAACAAAATAAGTGAGTTACAGTTAAATCAGGTAAAGAAGTTTCATTTGGAATTTACTGATCCAGGTTTTCAGTACCACGGACACCAACTAGACTTACTGTCATTTAATGGGAGTGAAAGCAGAAACCAATAGATCACACAGGGATATTTTCATTTGATGGTGTCTTTCTTTTTACTTTTGATATGCCGTCTTCCTCCTTAGCTGATATGTGAGGCTGCTGTCAGCTCAGACAAGCTGGTGTGATTTTACGCAGAGTGATAAGTGGGCAGTCCTGTTTTCGTGTGTTACATTTTCATTTGATGTTGGCCAATATGTATGTGGTACTGTTTCCTCCTTAACTGACATTCACAGGCTGTTGTTAGCAGAGACAAGCTGGTGTATTTGTACTGCAGATTGAAAAGTGGGCGTTCCCGATTACATCACTCTTTTAAAGAGTCCCTGATTGGTGGGCTCTGACGAGGAGGGGTGACCTAAAAACTCCAAACCATTATCCCTCCATCCATCCATCCATTTTCCAAACCGCTTATCCTACTGGGTCGTGGGGGGTCCGGAGCCTATCCCGGAAGCAATGGGCACGGGAACAAACCTGGATGGTGGGGCCAGCCCATCGCAGCCAAACCATTTAAGTTTGTGAAATTCATTTTTAATAATTACCATCCATCCATCCATCCATTTTCCAAACCGCTTATCCTACTGGGTCGTGGGGGGTCCCGGAGCCTATCCCGGAAGCAATGGGCACGGGAACAACCCTGGATGGGGGGCCAGCCCATCGCAGCCAAACCATTTAAGTTTGTGAAATTCATTTTTAATAATTACCAATTTCAGAAAAATATGAAATGTTTTGTAAAGTATCAATTTATTAATCATGTATTTAAACAAATTATGACCAGTATAAAAGACACATACAAAAACTGTACAAAAGTCTTGGGCTGTCGAAGAAAATGATGTTCAAATGATCTTCATCTTGGTCTAGAATTATAATATTTTGTCCGTCAAAGTGTGGCAGCCCAGTCATTTCAAAATCTCTTCTAAAGTTAGTAAAACATTTGCACCAACCATCCAATAGACCTATATCTTTTTATAACACAACTCTATGGCTAATCAATGCATCATTAACATTTTGTCACGGGAGACGGCAGCGATCGCGGGCAGGCGGGTAAGAAGCAGGCAGACAGCCGAGAATCAGGGCAAACGAGGGGTTTAATCTCAGGGACGAGGGCACGAACATCAACTGACATCAATGACGGACAAAGGACTCGGGTAAGACACGGACTGAAATACACAGGACTGAGCAAATTAACTAGATACAGCTGGGGTACAATCGGGAGAAAACACGTGGGTAATCAGGGGGCGTGGCACACAGGAGGAGCGGACGAGCCGGGCATGACACATTTGTTTAATTAAATTAATTAATTAAGTGAGCTGGTGGCAGAATTTAACAAATACATGGAATGGCTGGGGTGCCCCTGAGGAGAGGTTTAGGATCCAAAGCGTGGTTCATCTAGCGATCCAACAAGGCATCAGTAACTTTATGGAGAAAAGAAGAAATTCTTGTTAGTTTTTATTGTGTCACTTTTAATTTGCATATATTTTTATGATAATTGTGTTTTTGTTCTGAGCAAATATACACAACCCAATTAAAATAGCATTAAACGTTTTCTTTGATGGCCCAAGACTTTTGCATAGTACCATATTTTTTCAGAATCAAGAGACAATTTAATAAAAACCAGTCTTACCTTCACAAGATAACGATTATTAAACATTAACCAGCAGGTGGCAGCAAAGCACTTGTGAATAAGTGGCCAATACGTGGTTGTACAGGTTGCCAGCAGATTAATCATCCCCTCTGTGGTTAACTGACTCTCATGCTATGACTGTACAGACTGAGCAGGGCCGAGTGAGAGAGGCTTCACTGCAGTTAGCATAACCGTTTATTTTACCAGCTCGTCTGACTCATTCTGCTCCACGAAGGTCATCTCCTCTGCCAGCTTCCTCTGATCCAGGGAGACCCTCTGCTTCTCTCTGATTGGTTCCCGCTTTCTACAGGAGGTCCAGTGCAGCTGAATGGTGATGATGGTGCAAATCAGGTAAAACACACCAGTCCCAGCTTTCAGTACAGCATCCAGAACCTGCTCCCACCTGTGAGACATATAATACACCAGTGTGTCTGTCAGTCACACATATCACATTTAAACCTGAAGAACAAAACAGTGAATCTGTTCTGACTGAAGTAAAACCACCTTGATAATCGACAGCAGCACCGATCAGCTCAGTCCTACATACAGAGCCAGCTGGACCAAAGAGCTGAATAAGAGGGTGGATGTGAACAGTAAAGTCTTACATGCTTTATAGAAACACGGTACAGCCACATCGGTACTATTACACAGGACACATGTGAGGAACAGGAGACATTAACAAAGAGCATGAAAATAGCTAGAGATTATCACACAACATGTTACACTATTTTGTAAAAACAGGCCTGCAGTCATTCCCCAGCAGCACAGGGCAGAAGGCAAGGGCTCACCTGGATGGGATGGGATCTCAAGTTTATTATTAAGAAAATCAAATAAAAAATATTTTTTTCTCTTAAAATTAAAATGACAGTTTCCCATTACTGTGTGATCAGGTAAATGCTGCTAGCTGGACCCCCACACTACTGTAAATGCTGCTGAATGCTTTACCTCCGTTTTTCATTATCCCCTCCTTCTTCATCATGTGCAGAGAAAAGGAGAGCAGTGGAAACAGGAGAAAGGATAGTTAATAAAAAGCAGGGTTTGCACTGTCGCCTCACTCCCTCTGGCACGTGTACTCAAGTCTTCGCTGGAGTTCCGTGTGTATGGAGTTTGCATGCTCCCCCCTGTGTCATTGTGGGGTTCCTTCCAGGGACTCTGATTTCCCCCCCACAGTCCAAAAACATGCTGAGGCTAATTGGAGTTGTCAAATTGCCGGTAGGTGTGCTTGTGCGAGGGAATGGAGTGTGAGCGTGTCCTGCAATTGGTTGGCACCCTGTCATGGGACGTTCCCTGCCTTGCGCCCATAGGGACCCTGAATTAGACAAGCAGTTTTCAGACAATGGATGGATGCAGCACTGGAACAGATATTACAGAGTACAATTGTAACACTGGTCTACGCTGCAATGAAAAACCACCTACAGACATGTTAGTCAGTCTGCACACCATTAGTAACAATTCATCCTCACAAAGATGAAAAAATGCCTGAATTATGTTGCAAGCTACATGGATTTGTCTGGATTTGTATACATAAACAAGTGACTGGCTGTATGTCTGTGGAAAATGCTGTGATTTTTGTCATATTACAGACTGATCATAAACTAGAAGACACACATTCAATATTAAAGACACCAATAGCCTGACTGTGCGTTTTTGGATTGTTGGAGGAAACCCCACACAGCATGTGGAGAAACATGCAGACTCCACACAGACAGAGCAGAAGCCAGATTCAAACCCCTAAACATGGAGGCGTGAAGCAACAGCGCCGCCTACTGGACCACCGTGCCACTATCATTGAAACAATAATCCCAATAAATAACTCTGTTTCACAACAGCTGATAAATAGGGGATTATCCCCACAAAGAAGCACAAACCCCTTCGTGAGTGAAACTGCTGGGTTGATTAGTATGTATCTATTTATATCAAGCATAAATAATTCACAGGCAGATTTAAATCAATTACTTATGTTTAACAGTAATATGAACTGGAATCTGCAGGATTCCACAACCAGCCACCAATACCAAGCCAGTGTCCTTCCTCTCCAGCCCACTCATTGTCACAATGAAGGTTTTATTTTCTGTGTCATCCCTGATCAGGACAGGCCTCCCATGCAAACTCACTGATCTCTCTGATGCACAGGAGCCCCCAATCTTACACCACATCCTTTGTCTTTTGTTGTTTCCATAGTAACACTGACACTGTCTCCATCCACACCCGTCACCTCCTGTTTGTCCACTGACAGCCCTGGAGGACTTCAACCCACAGGTAAAACACTCAACGATTTCCACAGCAATGAAATGTTTATGAATATCAGCCCATTACAACATACATACTGTATGTAAATGTTTGGCCAATAAACTGACATTTTTAACATATTGCTTATCAATATTTAACCTCATGAAGTCGCCCGATTTAGCTGACACTGTTACTTCTTCCAAGTCTCGTTTATCATATTGAATTAAATTAAAATGCAGATTTTTAAAATATTAAAACATTTTTTTCATCAGTGTTTGTGTTAAGGTCCTTCCTTTTTGACTCAGTGACATGTTACATACTGTGCATCTCATTGGCTACAGTCTGCAGTAACAGACATCTTACCATCAGTGACTGACAGATTAACCTGATCAGAAAGGCTCCCACTGATCTTCACACCACACCAGTACCGATCGGAGTCCTCAGCTGTCAGATTGTTGATGGTCCCAGTGAAGGACTCGCTGGTCAGGATCATCTCTGACTCACACTTTACCCTCCTGTGGAGAGTCAGTGTGTACTATGGGAGTACATGACCTCACATTATACCCTCTGCACCAGTATTTCACATGAGTTTTATATCTGTCACCATAGGAACATGGGATTGTTACAGATCATCCTCTCTGTACACAGGCCCATTTCACTGTAGACAACACTGTCAGCACCTGTGGGGAAAATAATTAACTGAATAAGGATTTTCCATCTTATGACATCTCTAAGTAATTATGCTTGGTTTGTGTAATACTTAGATTAGGTCATGTGTAATTAACAGAACAGTGATGATGTATAAAAGTCAAAGACCATCATTTTACTATAAGAACAAGGAAAACAAAACTAGTGTCTGATCTTGGGAAGGGCTTCAGCAGGATGTGGGATCGGGAATCTGAGCCTGGCAGTGTGTTCTAGGGTCTGAGAGGAAAACCAGGACCTTAAATCCCTAGTAAAAGGCCTAGATGAGGTGAATGAATGGGCTTGTCACTGTGTGGGATGGCCACACCCCTTAAGTACTATGGCCTTACTTGTAAACATATCCAGTCCTGTGATACAGGCCCTCTCATATTCCCTCTATACATGTTTCCTTTGCGCTCTATTTGTGAACGTTATTATGTAAAATATCATTGCTATGCTGGTGATACGCAGCCATATCTGCCATTAAAACCTGGTGACTGCTGCTCTCTGGTGGCCCCTTTCTAACTGTCTGGAGGATATTAAGAACAGGACAGCAATGACTTTCGTCCAGATTAATGAAAACAAGACAGAGGTAATGAGTTTTGGTCACTGTTCATGATCTCAGAGAACAATTAGGGGCCTCATTCAGAAAACCTCCAGTCACATAATAAAAATCTTGGTGTCATCTTTGATTCATCACTGAGTTTGATAAACAAATAAATGCTGTTGTGAAGGGGTGTTTCTGTCAGCTGAGTTCAATAGCCTGGCTTAAAACCACACCTTTCAGCCA
>NW_026042781.1:0-99023 GCF_023856365.1 Brienomyrus brachyistius
CATGTCTGTGTGTTATGAAAGAATATCAATAAATGTTTCCGAAAGGGGATGACTCATTTGGTAATTATTTACGGCTTATGTTATGGCTGCCAATTTACAGTCTTTACTGAAGTCTGACTTCTTTTGAGTCACCTTTAATATAGATTGGACACTCTCTATGCAATGTGCAATACTTACATAGATGGTAAATGTTTACCTGCTTGCACAGATGGATGATTAGGTAATTAGTGTAAGTGTGTGTGTGTGTTCAATCGCATGTATGTCCAAGGTCCATAGTAAATAATATACACTGATCAAGAGATGCCCGAAAGTGGATAAAAGAGGACATTAGTGGGTGCATCACTTAGTGTAACGCGTGCAGGAAAATGAGCAGGACTGCAAGCCATATAATGACCCTTGTCTAGCTCTTAATACAGTATGCATACAGTGATGTATCTACAATGGACAGCTACTATGAGCAGATAGCACAGTACAGGTGCTTATAAGATCTGTATGCTGTTTCCATCCATCCATCCATTGTCCAAACCGCTTATCCTACTGGGTCGTGGGGGGTCTGGAGCCTATCCCGGAAGCAATGGGCACGAGGCAGGGAACAACCCAGGATGGGGAGCCAGCCCATCACAGGGCACACTCACACACTATTCACTCATACATGCATACCTACGGGCAATTTAGTAACTCCAGTTAGCCTCAGCATCCATCCATCCATCCATTGTCCAAACCGCTTATCCTACTGGGTCACAGGGGGTCCGGAGTCTATCCCGGAATCAATGGGCACGAGGCAGGGAAGAACCCAGGATGGGGGGCCAGCCCATCACAGCTCACACTCACACACCATTCACTCACACATGCACACCTACGGGCAATTCAGCAACTCCAATTAGCCTCAGCATGTTTTTGGACTGTGGGGGGAAACCGGAGTACCCGGAGGAAACCCCACGACGACACGGGGAGAACATGCAAACTCCACACCCATGTGACCCAGGCAGAGACTCGAACCCGGGTCCCAGAGGTGTGAGGCAACAGTGCTAACCACTGCACCACCATGCCGCCCCCTGTATGCTATTTCATTCTATAAAAAGAAACTTACTGTACTGTACAATAAAGTATTTCACCACTGCTTCTTCCTCAGCTCCCACTGTTTGCTAGCACATGCATCTTTTGATTTCTTAGTGCAATCTGTGCTTTATTTTTTTTTTGTGAAATGTAAGTGCAGTATCTGTTTATTAAGTGCTGTGGTTTAATATGTACATTATTATTTCAGTACTGTGTATACTGTCCTTAATGTCTTGCCTCTCTCGTATAACTTGAGATACGCCCAAATTGACTTGCAACAAGTGGTCCTGGTTCCAAATGCGGAAGGCGATGGATACCTGTATTTTATATGCTGTAGTGTGCTGGGTGTCAGACATTGCAATGCACCTTGCTTTGATCTTGACCTGTTAGATCAGAGGGAGGTAATCTTATCCAGAAAGGGCCACTGTGTATGATGGTTTTCACTGCAACTCTCTGAACAGCGAACCTAACAGTTATCCCAATACCTTGATCTTGCTAGCATATTTAAATGTGTACCTATTCAGGAATAGAGTGGTGAAGGCATTCAGAGGAGGACTGATGATTATCAGAGGGAACAAAGGGGCTGGGTACTTGTCAGTATCCAGTAGAACCACCAGACTCCTACACTGAATGGTTCTGGATGTGGCACAGACGTTAATCCCTCTGTATTAGGGGATCCGTCTCCAGTTTGTACTCTTCTAGTTAATAGGTAGATTATCAGGCAGTTTTTCACCCTAGTCCAGTACTCATTGACAGCCTAATACACCGTGTTTCAGTTTGTCTTGATAGTCAATACATGTCACAGGATGTACATTACTCTGATGGGCAGGCCCTCTTACATATGATGGAAATTGCAATACCTACTTTTGGCCACGAGATGGCAGCAAGAAAATAGAAAAATTATTTTCCCACGGTCTACTAGCAGCTTTTAGATGTTAATTCTTCATAAAAATAATTTGACTTGATCCAATGTATTTTTAATACAAACAATTACCACACAAAGCTGCTAGTTTCCTCCGGTTTCCCCCCACAGTCCAAAAACATGCTGAGGCTAATTGGAGTAGCTAAATTTACCGTAGGTGTGCATGTGTGAGTGAATGGTGTGTGAGTGTGAGCTGTGATGGGCTGGCCCCCCATCCTGGGTTCTTCCCTGCCTCGTGCCCATTGATTCCGGGATAGACTCCGGACCCCCTGTGACCCAGTAGGATAAGCGGTTTGGACAATGGATGGATGGAAATAGCATACAGATTAAGCACCTGTACTGTGCTATCTGCTTATAGTAGCTGTCCATTGTAGATACATCACTGTATGCATACTGTATTAAGAGCTAGATAAGGACAGTGGGTCATTATATGGCTTGCAGTCCTGCTCATTTTCCTGCACCCGTTACACTAAGTGATACACCCACTAATGTCCTCTTTCATCCACTTTCAGGCATCTCTTGATCAGTGTATATTACTTACTATGGACCTTGGACATACATGCGATTGGACACACACACACACACACACACACTTACACTAATTACCTAATCAACCATCTGTGCAAGCAAGTAAACATGTACCATCTATATAAGTATTGTACATAGCATAGAGAGTGTCCAATCTATATTAAAGGTGACTCGAAAGAAGTCAGACTTTAGTAAAGACTGTAAATTTCTCAGCCATAACATAAGCCGTAAATAATTACCAAATGAGTCATCCCCTTTCGGAAACATTTATTGATATTCTTTCATAACACACAGACATGAGTTTTTTTTCAACTGTCAGCATCCGATCCAAACGGGATTCCCATTTCCTTTCTGTGGGATCCAACAGAACACGGGCTGACCATCAGTCAACATGTCTTCAACCATGCAGGACAGGACCCAGTCCAGGCCAAACCTCACGGTGCTGGTGTTAATAAAAAAAATGTAAGGAACATGCAGCTGCAGCTCACACACAAACACAGTCCACAGCATCCAGAAAAAGGTCAGGCCTTTTTCTTCTTTAGCTGACTCCGCCCAGACCTCGCCCCCTTTCTGGGCGCCTCGCACTATGCCTTTGAACTGGCCCTGCAGCTTGGCCCGTTTCCTGTTTCCCAATGCAAGTCATAAGATTCACCCGTAAATGATATTTTGAATCGGAACGATATTTATTACTATTGTTTAGATTAAATATATAACGGTTTAATGATTGAATATAACTTGATATTGTTGTTTGTGTTGTTTAGTTTGAGGTTCTAGTTTCTGTCTTTATCCGCTTTCGTTTCAGTAGGCAGCTGGTTCATCCCAGGCTCAGGGTCTCTCTGCTCTTCATCAAACCCACACCCCCAGTTTGGGAGCACCCTCTCCCTCTCCTCCCCCCACGGCTGTGACTGTTACTCCTCCTTGAGGAGTAACTGCTCCGCCCCCTATCCCAGCCCCTATACCCACAGGAGTGCATCACCCAGTGAGCCGCCGCCCTGCCTGTCCCCTCACACAAGCACACACTGAAATCATGGTCCTAAGCTCTCTGTGTGGGTCACCACGATAGTACAGCACACCGACGATTACCCTCTGACTGAATCAGAATCAGCTTTATTTGGCCAAGTATGTTCACACATATTGGGAATAGTTAGACATTTAATCAAAATAATTAAGACAAGACATAAACATACAGTTCTGTTGATATGCGACGCATATAACCTCTGCATTCACAGCACTGCTTCAGTTATCGAAGAGCAAATTTCCAAAACTCACTCAGTCCGATAACCTAAAGTAATAAGTCATAATCCTCTTCATACGTTGCAGTAATGGGAATGAAATCTCACTCAGTGTTTATGTAATGGAGCAATGGAATTTCGTGAAATTTCCAAAAGTCCACAGAAATATTTAGAAAAACATTCCTGCAGACTGAGTTTTTGATATTTGCTTTTCAATTAACACAATTTTCTTCAGTCTGAGGTTTAACAGAATTCAGCCATATGCTGTTCAAAAAAAACTACACAGAACAAAAACAGAATGGACTTTACATCTGTCTGAAAGGAAAGTTGACACAGGCTGCAGCAGTGAACAAATCAATCAATGTATTAAAGTTAGGCATTAAGTAACTGGAGGCAGTATATACATAACATGATAACATGCCTTTTCTGTATTGACCATATTAAGGACGCTGTAACACTGCCCACCACATACCTGCTTCATTTATTGTTTTATACTTGCAGCTGCTTATTCAGACAGCTCGTCTACCTGTCTGTCCATGTTGCCCTCCCATGACAACTGGTCCAGCCTACAGGTGCCGTCCCATTCCGGCATGTTACCCATGAGTCATAGCGGCACCTCCGGGAGCAGCTCCAGGTGAGCCCGTGCCTCCCCTCCCCCACCTGTCCCCATGCTGAGTCTCGGGCCCCCGTCTTCCCTCTTGTTCTCGCCTATACCCACATCCTGGCCTGTGTCTGCATCGTCTCACCTCGTTAACAGGACTTTCGCCTTCTTCTGTCCTGATCCATTCAGGCCCATCATTCTGGGACATGCTTTGATTTATTTCGCCATAGTTACTCTTTGTTTTCCTTTGTACTTTGCACTCTACAAGTAAAATGAATAAAAAATAGGCATTATTTTGATATTGTTTTAGTACAGTGACACTAGTATATTTGTTGTTGTTTCCAGGCAACACTGCATGCTGATTTAACGTCTTTCCTTAATCTCCACCCCATTGCTCACACACAGCCAGTATCCCAGTTTGTGGTCAATGAGCTCCTCCTCACTCACCCCAGTCTCCTAGTCCAGTGGAATGTCCAACAGCTTGGGCTCTCAGTTCCTGCGTGTCATGCCCGGCTCGTCCGCTCCTCCTGTGTGCCACGCCCCCTGATTACCCACGTGTTTTCTCCCGATTTGTACCCAGCTGTATCTAGTTAATTTGCTCAGTCCTGTGTATTTCAGTCCGTGTCTTACCTGAGTCCAGTGTCTGTCATTGATGTTTGTATGCGTGAGATGTTTCCCCGTCCGCGCTTCCTAATTAAACTCCCGTTTTTGCCTGTCCGCTTGCTCCTTGCACGCCTTGCCCGCACGATCGCCTGCCTGCTTGTACCCGATCGTGACACTGCGCAGCTCTACAACTCATTACCCAGGGCTCTCGCACCCGGCCACAGTGCCCCTCTCAGGCTCCCCGCTGTATGACAGCACTGCCCCATCGGAAGTTCATGAAGCCTCACAGTACGACGCCTCTCCCCACGCGCGCTTAGCCACCACCGGGACTCCCATCACTCCTCCTTCCCTGTAGGGCGGCGCACTTCCATTATTATTACAGTTTCTACTGTCACTCTGTTGCTTTTCCTGGTGCTGGACTTTTGACAGATAAATACATTATTTGTTGCATTCAGTGACAAAAGATTGGTCTGTTTAACACCCTCAGTCTCCACCCTATGAGCCCCTTGTTGGCGGCAGAATCAGGAAGATGTCGGAGAAAGCAGAGGTAAAGTGAATAGTCACCTCGACAATAATGTGGAAACCGCTAATGGTGATCATGCCTGTGTGGGTGAAATGGATCACCACAGTATAAGCGGATGATGATTATAGACGATTTTTCCCTTTTTCTTTATGTCTGTTTACCATCTAATAGGCATTTTTTTTCTTTGGGATGCGTCTAGGTCAGATACGACCAAAATATTTTTCTCATTTCAGAAGTGAAAAAAAATATTGCTCTCAGATTCTGTTCAGTTGTAGTTTTTTAAAATAATGTACCTTGATTTGTGTTTGTTTAAAATGCCATTACCTGTTGCTTACTGGGCCGCTGAAAATGTCTGGCCCAGCTAAATTTCTTGGTTTAAAAATCTGGCCCAACTACTTTCCAGACCTGGACTAGCCCTACTGAATCATACACTAATGTTATTCTGTTATGTGGGCTGTTGTGATAGGGAGATTTGCTGGATGCTGCACGACGGGTGGTGTCCCTGCTGCAGAATGCCCTGTCTGAAGCAGCACCTAGAGACAGTGAGGGTTGTTGTCATCACCTTAATATTGTATATACGCAATCTGTTATTTCTTAACTAATATAATTGTAAGGTATTCTTCTAATATATTGTGCACAGCCAACAAAAAAGAGAAAAATGCAAAACCAAAGGAAGGCTTTCTTTTCTCTTAAAAGTCTTTTTTCTAAACCAACTGAGAGTCAGTTAGAGGGGTGTTCATTATCAGTATTGTTGCTGGCATTTCTGAAAATGTGCCAATTTTAGTCAAGTGGCTACTTTTCAAATGCAGTCCCTGGCCAAGATGAAGAAAGTTCATGAAGACTACATGATAATATTAAGCACTGACATAACAAACAACATTTTTTACATGCAAAATATACAGGAAATATACACTGCAACAGGCTAGGATAGACAAATAACCAAATACACTTGCAAGCCTGACCACTTTAGACCCCAGATTAGAAAATTGGTGAATGAGCATATATTTTTTCCAAGTTTTGTTTTGCTTTCAAGTTCTCACAAATAAAAAAAAAAAAAGATTTTCCCACTATAGCCAGATCCAGTTTCTGTGGGGGGCGGGGGGGGGGGGTGACAATTTGTAGTAATAACTATTTCCTGCTGAAAACCACTGGTAAACTATCCACATGTCTCTGAATATCTGTGAGTCCCGAGACCTCCATGACAGATAGATATAAGTTGCTAGTGTTGATCGGCAGGAAATCTTCTCCAAAGCCCCACCACCACCTCACACCAATCCACCCAGGGTTTACTCCAAATAAATTTGCTGGTAATACAAACCGGATCAACTTGTGGTTTGTGTCCACGTGTACTAGAGACAAAGGCCCTGGTACATTCTGCGTACAACACAGCCAAGACTTGACAACCTTTATATGATGCGCATGGAATCAACCCTATGCATGGAGGCTGCAACTCTTCTCCACCGAACCCTGTAGCCCATTGACTGCAGCCTGCATTGACTATCCTGTAGCCTGCATTTGGTAGATCATTCTTGACAGAAGAAACCAAATTGTCAAGTTCCCTAACACAGAGCTCATACTCTTTTATTCTTCTTAAGATTGTTCTTCTTGAAACACCCATCAGTGTGGCTATGCAAGGCACAGGAAGTTGAGTATGGAGCATTTCTTTCAAACATTGTTCTTCAATCAAAATCTTGGGTCGTCTATTGGTGGCAGCGACTTCCTGTGTGACACATGGGGCTGGACGTTCCAGATGTGCCCTCACAAGGTCAAAGAGCTCTTGCAAAGCCAGGGTGATAGCAGGAGGTACTTCAATGTGATTAGACAGGGCCTGCAGAAGATACAGCTCCTGATGACAAAGGAACTCCAGGTAATCCAAATTTAGTGGAGTCGCGCTGAATCCTATTTCTATTTTATGCAGAAGACTTTCGAGAAGGTGGTATCTGAGCTGTTCACAGAACAAATTATAGTTAATGAGGTGTCAAGATCTTGTCTCTGATCCACACACTAGGCCTACCATTCAAAAGTTTTAATTATGAAAATGAAATGTTTTTGTTTTGTGAGGTGCTTGTTCATGTATGATGATGTAGTGGCTGCTCTGTTTGACCGTGGTAAACCTTTTCACAAACAATATAAGTGAAGAAGTATGACATTAGATCTAAGGACCAGAGTATAATAAAGTTAAATAAAATCCATCAAAAACACTTACTCAGTGGAGATTCCAATGTAGTAGGCAGACAACTTTATGGCTTTAATAATGAGTGTATTTAGCAGCTACAAGGACAAAAGATATTATAAACCTCTCCATTTTAATGCTAATTTAATAAACATTAACAGATAGCACTTAAGGTGGTTTCGCCTATAGTCTGCTAACACTAACCCGAGAACTAATATCTGAGGAGCGTTCTTCCCAGGATTTGAATTTATTAAATTGGCTTTGTGATGTTGTATTAAGAAATTTTATTCACAATGCAATTTACCGTACATTGGCCCATTCTTTTATATACGGTAAGACGAAGCGGGAAATTCGAGCGAGCGAGTGCTGTGCAGACGCGAGCGCGTAGAGGGGATGGGTTTTCAGCACTCGAGCACACGCACGCGCGTGGTTCGACTTTTGGCCCTAATTTAACGGCGAGCGAGTGAGTGAGTGCTGTGCAATCGCGAGCGCGTAGAGAGCATGGATTTTCTGTTTTTATGCGCACGACTTTTGGCACTAATTTAACGCCATAGAAATGTGTGTTTAAAAGGGGAGGAGATCGGGTTGCAGCGCTGGTGTGAGCGGTTTCTCCGGGCAGTTCGCTCGAGGCTAACGTGGCTTTGGGAACGTGGTGTACCCGTCACCCATGCCAGGGAAGAAATCAAAACCGAAATGCTAGGAATATGGACTTCATCTTACGTCAAGCGTTTTCCCCTCCATTGACGCCCATAAAGAAAAGGCTTAAAGTCCATATTCCTAGCATTTCGGTTTTGATTTCTTGTCAGGTAAGTCTTTATGGCCAGATACATTCGCGAGAAATTTGGTGATTTGTGGTGACTGTTTTAATACATTAAGTTGCGTTACGCATTTTCACATTAAGCGTTTTAGAATGTCCCGTGGCAGGTATCCCCTTCTATTGCCCTAGGGAGGGTTGTAACCCTCGTCTGTATATTAATAAAGAATAATCCTTCTATTCCTGTCTCATGTATCTGGACCTCCCCAGCAATTTAACGAAATTTGGTGGCAGCGGTTACAAGTGAACCCGTTTAAGTTTAGCGCTCATACTTCCGTCCATATGTTTAAGACCCACCT
This sequence comes from Brienomyrus brachyistius, assembly GCF_023856365.1. Lineage (NCBI taxonomy): Eukaryota > Metazoa > Chordata > Actinopteri > Osteoglossiformes > Mormyridae > Brienomyrus > Brienomyrus brachyistius. Next base: position 8,752 of record NW_026042781.1, read on the forward strand.
TGGCTGACTTAGCTGACATGTCCTGATTTCATAATCTTCAAATTTGTAATCTTTTCTCCTTCATCTAACTCCATGTTTTTAACTTCTTGTCATTTTCTTGCCGTTTGACTCATAGAAAATTATCAGACTTAAATGACACGTCAGCCTGTGCAGACAGCGATTTCAATGTTTTAATAAATTGGCCAGCAGGTGGGGGCAGTGCTCAATTTCATTAATGCCATTCAGAAAACTTTCAGGCTTTATGTCTTAATGAACAGCCTAGAAAAGGACAAAGCATTATATTACTGATGCATACAGCAGATCCCCAACTCAGGCTGTGTTGCATATTCTTAACAGTGCTACAGTATGTTCACACAGCCAGTACAAACAAACTTGCAAGATCTAGACCAGGGGTCACCAACCTTTTTAAAACGGAGAGCTACTTCACGGGTACTGAGCCATACGAAGTTTGATATCAGTTTTAAACGCCCTCCTAAACATGTCTAAACTTCATGCATGATAAACATGTTTTAAATGCTTTTTTATATTCAATTTCAAATCTATATAAATGCAAATGTGATAGATTAGAAACAGGACAAAATAAAATTTTAGATGATGTTCGCTGGTGAGTTGTGCTATTTTATAGAACAGGTCCACGGGCAACTCATGTGGTCATTGGGGGCATCCTTGGGGCACCATGTTGGTGACCCCTTATCTAGACCTACCACATCAGGTAGGAAGGTGCCTATTTCTACCAACTATTCAGACCATCAGACCCAAACCATACATTCAGTCATGCACAGGCACTCCACCAGAGGGCTCTACATTCTGTCCTACATCTGCTCACCTGTTAGACCCACACTCAGTCTCCATCCTGATTTCTACCTACTACTCGGACTATCTCACCAAAACCAGTCCTGTGGCCTGTTCTATGAAGCGGGGTTACTGGCTTATTGGGGAAACTTGTCGGATTTCTTGATCGGGACCTTCAACTGCTCTGCCATAGAGAGCATCCTAACATGCTGCCTTACGGTCTGGTATGCGGGCTGCTGGTGGCCTCCTACCGCTCTGCCATAGAGAGCATCCTAACATACGGCCTTACGGTGTGGTATTCGGGCTGCTGGTGGCCTCTATGACTTTTTTTGTAGACAGTCCATCTGTGTGGTGCTGTTTGCACGAATTGTTTTGGGAAATGCACTTACAGTTTTGCAGATGTTAAGGGTGATTCCAGAAATGCATCAAAGCAACTGAGGAACTGCAATGTCACTGTACAGTTACTTATAATGGGCGCCAATGTAATGTGTAGAGTGGCAAATAAACTGATTCACCATTTACTCTCATGTACATCACTTAAAATGCTTGTTTTAAATGCAAATGTGTGAATGTAAATCTAAGCAGTAAAGCTACAATTTACATTCTGTTTGCATGGTGGAAAGAACATTTAATCTGCCTTTTAAGTGTGATTAGAATATCTAATGCCTGTGTGCTTGTAATAAGATGGTCGCTGGTTCAAACCCAGCCACAGCACATCTCTGCGTCCTTGAGCGAGGCCCTTAACCCCCAGCTCACTGGGCATCACTATGGGTGGCTGCCCTTCGCAGACAACTTACTCTGTTTACTCTAAAAAAAAGAGAGCAAGTTGAGAGAGAAGTTAAGACAATTTCTCCACAGGGACCAATAAAGTATCAATTATTATTACTGTATGAGAGACTGTCTAATATCAGATAGATAACAGACTCATACTGTGCTGAGCTTGTCTGAGAGAGATGATTAGCAAATGCTCTCCCACAGTATCTCAGCACTCTGTACAAAGAACTTTATATGCTCAGTATCTGCTCCTGTTTATCTAATTGTTCTCATTTTAACTGGATGTTAAGGAGTAAATTAATAAACGTCATGTAAGTGCACATTAAAATGCTTTTTCACTGTTACTTAAGTTCCCATGTGAACAGCCAATCAGATCAGCCTGATGTGTGTCTCTCTGTTTCCTCTCTGTTTCCTGCCCTTTCATCCCGACCACGACCATGATCTCTCACTTAGCAGCAGAGCAGTTTATTCTAAACAGTGGAAGCACAAAAATGTTCAGACTCTTTGGTCTTCTCATTTTCATTAGTAAGGCCCTATAATATAAATTATTTTGGGATTTTAATATTTTCATTTATCTGTATGATGTGATCAGTGGAATTTGGCCATTTAATCTGCATCATAGTTAATAGTTATTTAGATTACTATTATATGTCTTATTTGATTATGATTTTTTTTGTTTTTCTGTTTTTGCAGACACTGCACTGACTACAGATGTTGTTCAGCCCAGTCACCTGATGAGGGTTCAGCTTGGAGACAGTGTGACCCTGACATGCTTCTGTCAAGGAGAAACAACTTTTGTTACTTTGTTTAAGCAAGCTGTTGGTCGGAAGCCCCAGCCCATGGCGAAAGCACTTCTCTACGTACCTGGTGAATTTTACAAGGAATATAAAAGCATAAAACGTTACTCCTTACTGAATGCAGAGGGGAGTTTTAACCTCACTATTTCTAACGTGGAGCCGTCAGATTCTGCAGTGTATTATTGTGCTGCTGTGTTTCTTCATGAGGTCACCTTCGGGAATGGAACCTTTGTCATAATCACAGGTAAATGAGATTCCAACTATTTTCATATTTGCTTTATTATAATGTCAGTAAGATTATTCCCTGCAAAATAATTTTGACAGTTTAGTTGTTTGTCAATATAAAATTAGCAAAGATACCTTATTGTCTGCTTTGTTCCATAAATGTTTTTCTAAACATCAAACAAAAATCATTCATTATTATTATTATTATTATTATTATTATACAATTTGTTGCATTTTGCTTGCTGTCAGCCAAAAGCCTAACCTTCTCTTTATACAGATGTTAATGTTACACATTGCAGCCTCTTTAAAACAAATAACATAAAAAAATGTTTGAGTTGTTATATACAGTATAGGACTGTGCAAAAATCTTAAGCAACAAAAGAAAATTATTTTTGACGTTATTTATCTGAGCAGTCAGTGTGTATTCACTCTGAAAAAAAAAATGCATGATTTAACATATGAACTAGGGATGTGCACCATTCAGAACTGATTTGAGAATGAAATTCTCAAATACGTATCCTAAAATTCAGGATTTTGAATACATATATGAACTTGAATTTCAGTTCATTTTGTTAATCTGAATTACATTTGAATTGTGGTTGAAAACAGGTTGTGGCATTGAAATTTATATTTGAATTTAAAGAAGAAGAACGAAAAAGGGTTTGGATTCAAATTCAAGTTCATATACGTACTGTAGGTGTAGCTTTTAACTAAAATATGAACTTTAATTTAAATATGAATTATACATAAACACATTAACATTGTTATACATCATTGTTATAAAAATGTCGTTTTGTAAAGAATGAAATAATGCAACATTTGAAGTGTCACCTAAAATAATAATTATACTGTCATTTTGTGCACCATGGTGGATCTGCTCATAGGAAGAGCTGAGTGTCTCTCCTTAAAAGTCAGTGTTGGCTGCAGTGACGGCAGTTTCTAACCTAAGAAACGTCCCAAACACTTTTCCTGCATCAAAAGTCAAACTAGTCCCTATTCCTGCCATGAAAGGTTCACATAATGTCACCGATACCTGAACCAACCATGTTTATCAGAGGATGCCAACCCTTTGGCTGCAGCTTTCTCTGCACACGCTGAGAGAGTCTTCAGTGTAGCAGGAAAAGATTTCAGGCCAGAAGATTGCAAATTAAATCATGAAACCTTTGAAGATATTATGCTGAATAAATGTAATAATAATGAAAAATTAGCAATGTGTATTGGAATAAAGCATAATTGTATTTGCCATGACGTTTTGCTTTTCGCTGTAGTGCTATGGTTGAACGGAAAAACTTACTTTTGTGTGCATAAGAAAATAAATAGGAGGAACTACGAAACCAAGTAATTCCTTTTACTATGTATACTTTTTCTTTAATGTTAAAAGATAGACAAACTAGTAATGGGCAAACAGCTCTTCGGCTCTTGAATTAAATTATGCAGGTACTACAGCAAAATGCTCAAAAATACCAAAACACATCAAGAGCTAAATATGCAAAAACAATAAATACCTTCCTGTGGAAAAGGGGCAACATAAACCAAATGTAAAGTCACGAAAATCATGAAAATATAAAGTACACTTTACACACTTCATTTCTTTGAATTGAAATTAATTATATTCATCTACCTTCATACATTAATACAAGACATTATATGATTATAATGTTTGTTATTATCATATAATTTTTATTTAGGTATTATGTAGGTGCAGTTAATGTATAGTGTTACCTGATATATACTAATAAGCAGTAATACAATAAAAAGAGAGAAGAATGTCAGCTGTTCTCCAAGAAGTTACTGATTTCTTGGATGGCTAGAAGAACATCGATTCAGTTCCCAAAAATCTGTAAGAACAATTTTTGAGGATCTGTATTTTCCATTGTTATTCTCAAAGGGCTGTCATCATGACTATTTTGCTTTTCAGGTAAAGACTCCAACAGCAGGACTGTGGTACAGCAGCCTGTGTCTGACACATTGCAGCCAGGAGACTCTGTGAGCCTGCAGTGTACGATAGAGACTGGGAGCTGTGCAGGAGAACACAGTGTTTACTGGTTCAGACATGGATCAGGAGAATCCCTTCCTGGAGTCATTTACAGCCATGGAAACAGCAGTGATGAGTGTGAGAAGAGCCCTGAGGCTGGATCTCCTACACGGAGCTGCGTCTACAGCCTCCCCAAGGGGAACCTCAGCCTCTCCGATGCTGGGACTTACTACTGCGCTGTGGCCATGTGTGGGGAGATGCTGTTTGGGAACGGCACATAGCTGGATATAGATGGTAACACCCAGTGTGGGGAGATGCTGTTTGGGAACGGCACACAGCTGGATATAGATGGTAGCACCCAGTGTGGAGAGTATATCTGCTTCAAAGTTTTATTTAGCTTATTCTGCTATTAAGACATTTATTTCTTTTTTTAATGTAATGAATTTTCTAATTTAAGTGCTTAAATTAAATTACACAGATGTTAATTTAATAATTATCCATCCATCCATCCATTTTCCAAACCGCTTATCCTATTGGGTCGCGGGGGGTCCGGAGCCTAATTTAATAATTATTTCAAATATTAATATCCATCCATCCATCCATTTTCCAAACCGCTTATCCAAATGCAAAATACTAGAAGTTCATGTTAAAAATGGACTATTTACAAAACAACTGCTGTAATGTGTTATCGATTTGATCTTTAACTAATGTAATGTAAGCAAATGGGAAATGTGTCTCTATATCATTATGCTGAAATCTATCTCTTTGTTACAGGCTTTCAGAAGCTGCTGGATCCTCTTCACTCTGGCTTGCTGATAGTTTTATCTTGCAGCATTATTCTGAACGTTGCTCTCATTTGTATAAGATGTAAACTGACCTGTACACACTGTGCAGGTACGCTGCCCGGCTTTATGCACTCAGAAGGACAAAATGTAGATTTTAACAAATTATAGAAATATAAAATTGTTTTATGATAGATAACATTTTCATATTAAAACCACTCTTGCAGGTAATACAGTTTTAAAATCCATTATTAAATCTCACCTTATTTATATAAACCTTTTTGTACTGTAAGATTTACATTTTTGTATTATATCTTTCATATTTTGCAAAATCTATTGAAATATACATGTTGCAATAAGTTGCATATCAATAACTTTTATTACCAAGATCTCCTTTATAGCAATTTTATTATATATGATATATGAGAACAAATGACACGTATCCAAACATGCACACTTAAATTGACAGAAGTCATTTTTACTTTCATTTTTGAGACAAAAAGGATGTTGATTGCTTGAAAATTCGGAATGTTATCTGACCACGGTATGATACCGTGCGAAATTAAATAATATATTGATGTGTTATATATTTTAAACAGATGAAAAGAACAGTGATATATCAAAAGTGGAATGGTCACGCAAGCAAGTATGTAATAAATATTTCAAATTACAAATCGTCAGTAAAACAAATGAACCTCAGACTGATTTCCATCCTGGGATCAGCATTTTAAGTGCTATTTGTGAAAATAGGTAATAGCAAACCGATTTGATCCATCCAATTCTGCCATCTTTGTCTCCACAGTGCCATGACGAGGACACACTGAATTACGCTGCCCTGAACCTTAAGAAGCCAAAACCCAGGAGACAGAAGAAAGACGGGAATAATGACACTCTGTATTCTGACCTCCGCTACAGAGATTATGAATAAAGATGCTTCTCATTCATGTCAGTCACACAGAGTGTTCAGGGTGTAGCTTTAATAATGTTCAGAGGAGGGCAGGGGAGCCAGTGCTTCTGAGACTGAATCACGGGATTTTACGGAGCACCGGTGCTGAGTTTGGTGTCAGTGTGTTTGGGGCGCATTTTTACTGGAAGTGCAAATGTTCAAGCCAGACTGGGGGCTGAGGGAGGGGGAGAGGGGAGCCACAGAGATTATTTCTTCATGGCATGGGGGGGAATAAGCGGCTTTAATGTTGTGGAAAGGCTGAGTTGCTGCAATCAGTTCTTTGATGTCACACATGCTTACTTGTCTCCCTTGTGTACCATGCTGAATGGTTTGGGGCAAACGCACAGGGACTGATCGATTATATTAAACAGATGAAAGAAACTGAATGAAAATTTCAAGTGTTCTTAAATTACGTTTTTCATTTAATTGTGTGTTCTGGATGTATTTTTGAGTATATACATGTACCTGTATATGTACCTGTATATATACCTGTGTCGTTAATAACGATGTGGATAATTAAGAAAGAGGAGTTTTGTTTCTTGCTCCCTGTCTTGTTACTTGGCTCACAAACATACACACACATAGACACACACACAAACATACACAGACACACAAACACACACACACATAGACACACACACACACAAACACACATGCACACATGCACACACACACACTGCTACGGCTCTGTAAGAACACTACCATGCTCTTTTGTGTGAGTGGGGTGGGGGGTGTTAAATAAGATGAAAATGACAATGGCTGTACTTTTGTTATGTCAGTTGTGTTTCTATAGTCATTGTATCATATTCCACAAGCTTTTTATTCTACAAGATGTACAAGCCAGTCAGTGTATTCAGTGGGGTGTTCAGGAGTCATTAGGTTCTGAAAAATGTCTTGCATTTAAAACATAATGTACTTTTGAATACTTAAGTATTTTTAGATGCAAATACTCCAGTACTTTAACTGAAGTAAAAAATTAACTGAAAAACTTTGAGTATTATTTGACGAGGAGTATCTATACTTAACTCAAGTAGTGAAGTTGTGTACTTTGTCCACCTCTGTCCAAAAGTGACATACAGCTGTAAGCTGTTTGGGTTTGTTTGTCTGCTGAGTGCTTCTCTGCAGTGCTGCAGATGTTTCCACTGGTTAGATGCAGCTCAGGAAGACTGACCCACTGACTGCACTGTGCTGGACTCACTTTGCAAAGAGTAAAAACCACACAGACAGAACAATATCTGCTTCTTGTAAGACCCTGTTTCCTCTCTACCTCACCCAGGTCACGCTTTCAAGTATTCAGCCTAAGTTATTTTATCCAAACAAGCCACCATTATTATTCATGCAGCTGGACATTTGACTGGAGCACATGATTGCTACATATCACTACTGTACATGGAACGGAATGTACAGTTTTCACAACAGAACTTTAGAAAAGCAAAATTCTCATCAGTCCACATCTCTAACCACCACACATCCTAGGGCTCCCATTTATAATGGTACATTTTTGTTTTATTCACATTCTTTTTCATCACACAGATAAACACCATCCATTAATCTTACAGCATGTATCCTGGTCAGGGTGATGGGGACGACACCACCTATATCGAGTGTGATTTAAGGCCAAGACCTTAAAAGGGAGAGTCAAGACTGAGGCTTGTTACAAGAGCAGTGGGGCACAAAACAACAAACAACATCATTATGAATGTAAAAGAAATGGATGTATATATAAATATAGGGTAATAATAGAAACAAAAAATAAGAATATATTACATACAGAGGAATATTATAGGAATATTAAAATTAACTTATACACAATCCTTAACTTATACACTATCCTATTGCATGTAACATTATTGCTCATGTGCCAGATATTAGCCTCCCAAAGGAAGCTGCCACACAGGGCATAATGCACTGGCTCAATGCAACACTGCACATCAGTGAATAAGGAGGAACAATATTGCAGATCAGCAGCAGATAGAAACTGTATCAGAAGACAGTGAACAGGGGAAAAGTTCAATGAGCAGAGTGCAGATTATAAAGCCTGACTGCTGTGGGGCCCAATGACCTGCGGTACCGTTCTGTCACACGCCGGGTGTCTGAGTCTCTTACTGAAGGAGCTGCCCTTACGGGCCTCCATAGTCTGCTGGGGGGGTGAGAGGTGTCACATAAAATTGATGACAGCCTTGTTATCAGCCTGCTCTCATCCATCTACTCTACAGTGCCAAGGGACGCTCCTCCCTGATGATGAGAGGAGTCTAAGCATGTGGACATTTGGGATAATGTGAGTTCAGAACTGGATGGTCAGCTGTACGACTTCCAGTCTGTAGGCAGACTCATCACCTTCAGTTATGATGGCAAACACAGTAGTATCACCTGCAAAATTCAGGATCTTCACTGGAGCAGCAGTGATTTGTGTAGAAATTGAAGAGAAGAGGGAGAGCACAGAGCCTGGAGGAGCTCAGTGCTGAGGGTCAGCGTGTCTGATGTGTGCTGTAAGCATACAGATGTCCTGCATTTGTGGAACATTTTGTTTGTGCTGCTGTTTATATGTGTTGTTGACGCTGCAGTCAGTAATTTTCCACTAGCAGTCTCACCTCTGCATTTTACAGGAAGACTGACCGACTGAGAGCAGGGTGTTTGTGTCTCTCTTCTCAGTGAGCGAAAACCACACAACCATCAGGTCCTCAGCTCAGGCCCACTGCTTCACTAGAAAAACCACAAAGGGTATTTTTATCTAAAAGTGGGTGAGCAAGTGAGATGTTATTGACAGCATGAATTTGTCTACTAACATTTTAAATTCAAACCTAAAAAGCAGTATGTCCAGGATGTCAGTAATTACATTTAGTCAGTATGAACAATTTGGGTGCAATAATATAGAATAATGTAGAATTTTGCATAATTCAGTTAATACCAGTAAGATACCGATCATTAACACTATAAGGTCATGTTGCTGAATCTCATTGTTAAAGTTAAATGAATCTACGCATTTTTATACACACAAGACTGTGCTTAGTTCATCTTTCAGTCAAAATCACACAGTGAGGCAAATCTGACCATCTTAATTGTTTTTGCTTGTGTGGAATGGCATCCCATGCAGGCCTGTGCTCTGTGCTTCCTGGGACAGGTCCCACCCTCTCCAGACCCCGATGAGAATTAGTAGTCGCTGGATAAAAGATTGACAAAAGATAAAAATACAAAAGTCATTCTTGCTGTCTAACCTCTGATTACTGCATGACATTTCTGATTTCTGATAACTGATAAGTAGAAAATATGTTTAGTCTCTTGCTTGGTGGTAAGAAAAAAGGAGAACCACAAAGAGCACAGTCATTTTCAAGGTTATTTCTCACTGGTCAGTGTGAAAGGCTGCGTCTTAATATAACGCCGGGCTCAGCACAGTGACTGCACCTGCGCTGCACTGTAGAACACAAGCCAGGCTGCAGACCATCAGCCCTGAAAGTTAAAACAGGACTCGTATGTGTGTCATGTGGTGTTTAATAAAAATTTACAGGACAGAACATAGTGGATTCAGTTTCCTTTGCTCTTACACTCCCAGTCCAAAGTGTGGCCACGACTGCTGTCAATGCATCTGTCTCTTTTTTCACCTTCAATCTCTTTTCCACCTCTGTGTTATTCACCTTAATATCAAAGGCTCCAAAGCAGTACAGTAATGCAGAACAAATATTGTAACTAACAAGGAAGTGGGGAGGTAATGGACAGAAGTGTTGGTTTTTTGGTAACTCCACTCCTCTGACCTCCACTGTAATTTTAGGTTCCTTGGAACAATATTGTAAACCAGTCATCACACATCACACACCTTAAAGTCGACACCAACCTTAAGTTTGACCACTCAGATAAGGTTAGTTGTCAAGTCAAGCTTTTTACAATTGAGGCAGGTTGGCCAAAATAAAGCCAATCTTTCTAGGCAGCAATCCTTTGAGACAGTAATCCACTCTTTTGTCACTACTAGTTTGGACCACTGTAACGCCCTCTATGGTTGGGGTTAGAGGGCTCCACTATTGTTCACCTCCAGAAAGGTTCAAAATGCTGCCGCATCATGGAAATATGAGCATGTCTCCCCCCATTTTAGCCTCACTCCACTGGCTGCCCGTACATTTTAGGATTCATTTTAAAATACTGTTATTTGCTTTTAAGCCCTCAGTGGTCTTGCTCCATTCCTGACCTCTGTGAGCTGCTTGCACCCTTACATGCCCGTACATTTTAGGATTCATTTTAAAATTCTGTTATTTGCTTTTAAAGCCCTCAGTGGTCTTGCTCCATCTGACCTCTGTGAGCTGCTTCACCCTTACACCCCCACCCGCTCTCTCAGGTCAGCTGATCAGCTGTTCCTGACGGTTCCTAAGACTCAGCGTGAGCTTAGAGGGGATCGAGCCTTTGCAGTCGCAGCTCCTAAAATGTGGAATGACTTGCCTTTTCACATTAGAGAGGAATCCCCTCTGTCCGTTTTTAAATCTCTTCTAATCTCTTCTCCTTCACCTTTGACACATTGTGAGATGTTAATTTTAATAGTAAATCTTATTTTAATCTTAGCCTTTTCTTTATTAATTAATTGATTTTTTTAAATTTTTATTAATGGCCTTTTACTCACATTGAATGTTTTGGTTTTTATTAAATTTCTTTTACTTCGTTTTTAAGTGTGTGAATGTTTTTATTTATTCCTTTGTGCAGCACTTTGGTCCATAAGGTTGTTTAAAGTGCTTTTCAAATAAAGAGCTGGATTGGATTACATTGGAAGATGGCTCAACAAATCTCTTTCACAGAATGTAAAATTCGACAGAGGGCGCAAGGTGACATTCTGTCAGGGGCCCAGAATTTTTAGCTACACCTCTGTGTTACTGTGTTTTTTTTGTTCTAGCCATCAATAACTCTGGAGTTGCTATATCGCCACCTGGTGGTGAAAAGATCAGACAAAAATATGTACACATGTTACCAACAGTTTGAAATTGAAGTGCAGAGTTAACAGGTTTAATTAATCGTCCCCACGGATGCCAGTCATGAAATTTGAGAATTGCAAATTAAAACACAGGAAAAAATCAGGAACACTACAAGATAAAATATTTAGCAAACACTCAATGTGCATCCAGGGTGACAAGGGACAACTGGAGGATGATATGACAATCTGACAGTGACATTCACAGCACTTTATATGTTGCCAAAAACAGAAAAGGGGATTAAAATCAAGAATCAGAAATCATGTATGAGGGTGGGGCTGCTTGGTGGTGCAGTGATTAGCACTGTTACCTCCCACCACTGGGACTCAGGTTCGAGTCTCCGCCTGGGTCACATGTGTGGGGAGTTTGCATGTTCTCTCTTGCTAAATTGGCCGTAGGAGTGCATGTGTGTGTGAATGGTGTGTGAATGTGCCTTGCAATGAGCTGCCCCCCCGTCCTGGGTTGTTCCCTGCCTCGTGCACAGATCCTGCCAGGATAGGCTCTGGACCCCCCGCGACCCTGTAGCATAAGCGGTTTAGACAATGGATGGATGTATGAGGGTGAGTCACAATGACGACAGCTGCTCTGTTGACTTGGTCCCAGGAGTCGTCAGCGTTGGTCTGCCGGGGCCCCCGTCCTGTCTGTGGAAGCACCCGTCTTGTTGGCTGTTCTCTCTGCCTGGGCCCCCTCTCCTGCTGCCTCACGTTTGGGTTGAAGTGGCTCCCCAGTGCTTCTGTAAAGCTCTTTGTGTATCTTAGAAAAGGGCTGTATAAATGTAACATTCATTCATTTATTCAAGGTCCCAGCCAGAAGAGTGCAGTACTACACTGTCCCCCACAGCCTGAATCAGCTGGATGTTATAGGATTAAGACACTTCCTGCATTAGGCCATTTACCCTCAGTGTATTTCCATACCCTGACAGGATGGATGACAATACTATGGCCCTAATTTTCAATACACAGTTTTCACAGGAGTCTCACCCTCATCCACATTCTCTGCATTCCTTATCTCATGCTTCTTTGCCACCCGCATCTCCTCTGCCTGCTTTGTCTCATTTTCCCACAATTGAAACACCGTCCAATTTGTCTCTGTTTTAGTTCTACCACATTAGTCCCTGAGCAACCAGTCTGATCCCGTTCCTCTAATTTCAGACGCATCTGGCTTATCTGATTGGGACTGAAGCTGCTGTTACTAGGAAAACCACATTCGTCCCACTGGGGCAGGTCTGACACCGCGTCCTTCCCATATGTCTCCCATAATTGTTGTACAGAATTTCAGCTGGAGTTCTTTCCCAGAAGCAAGTAATTTCACTTTAGCACCTGTTCAGTAAAAGTCAAGTAGGTCTTTAATGTTATTTTTAACTTTACACAGTTGAGTATAGTACAGTTACAAAAGAAACTGTTTCCCTCGGACCAAGGTGCTACTTAAATTAACAGAAGACTAACACATACCAACCTAGCAACATACTGTATGGTGCATAATGAGCAAAAACTGTGCAAACATTGCAGGACAGTGCAAAAAGAGAGGACAACTGACACCAACGAGCACAAACAGCACAGTAAACCCAGTACTGAGAAGGCGCAGTTTGGTTGTCCAATGAGGTAGCAATAAAAATAAATAAAAGTAACTGTAAACATGGCGACAATAAGATAAAAAATAGTAGTTAAATAATAAAGTGTGTTAATGAGTGTATGTGTGTGTGGTATCAGATTAGTCCCTGAGAGTTCAGTAGTCTGACGGCATGGGGGATAAAGCTGTTTGAGTCTGGCTGTAAAGGCCCGAATGCTCCGGAGACCTATTTCCAGAAGGCAGGAGGGTGAAACGATAATGTGAGGGGTGGGTGGGGTCATCCACAATGGTGGTGGCTTTGCGGATGCAGTGTGTGGTGTGAATATCTGTGATGGAGGGGAGAGATATGTTAGGGTTATCTTCTTCTGAAGATGCGCTGGAAACAAACCAGTCTCTGAACACAGAACAACGCAGACAGCTGTGATGACGTTTTACTTGCTGCAAGGTGTAGGGAATCCACTTGCAGAGTCTCCGCAGTTTCAGCAAAATGATGGTTTATTGAACAGCAAAAATAATACAATGTAATACAGTGTAGAGACACACCGGGTACTGAAAGGCAGCTCAGATACAAATTGAAGACAGTTCTTCACCCCCCTTTATACCCAAAAAGGCCCTCCCCACCAAGGTGTTGTGTGTAGGTGTTGTGAGTGAATTTACATATAAAGAGTGACCCCCTGGAGTGTGAGGATCCTGAGACAGGGACGGGACAGGACAGGGTGGAGACTTTTATGATCATTGTAATTCAATTCTTATCACCTTATCTTATCCTTATCACCATAGTGGTGCCAACTGGAACCCCCATTCTCTCCCTGGCTTCCCCCATGATCATAAATTCCTAACATTGTCTGCATTCAAATGATCAACCAAGAACCTTGGGACATTTTTACCACTTTTCCTTACAAAGGGAAGCCCGGTCCTGACCTCGAGGTGTCAGCCTCTCAGTCGAACTCAGCCAACTTCGAAAGAGTAACTCCCCTCGCAGTGTCTTTTATTGAGGTACACAAACAGGATATGCAACTGACATTGAACATTGTTTGTCACCATATATGGGGTGGAAATATTCAAGCGACAGTTCTTGAGACGTGTTATTGCTCAATTAAGATCAAGCTGCGGCAGGGTGTTGTTTCTAAGCGTCTAGCAAAATGATGATAAAAAAAGTACATATTTCTCTAACACGATACTCCCAATGATTTTCTCACCTGTCATCACTATCTGTTGTAGGGACTTGTGATCTGAGGCGACACAGTTCTCAAAGCAGACCGTGATGCAGCTGCTCAGGGTGCTTTCAACAGTTCCCCAATAGAGTGTGAGAATGGGAGATGGGCTTTTCTGAGCTTCCGTGGAGAGTAGAGGTGCTGCTGTGCTTTCCTTACTATGGAGCTGATGTTGAAGGACCTGGTGAGATTCTCCGCCAGATGGACAACAAGGAATCTGGTACTCTCTACGATCTCCACAGATGAGCCATCGATGTGCAGCAGAGAGTGGTCACTCTGTGTTTTGTGTTCTTCTAACGTCAACAACCATCTCTTTGGTCAACATTCAGAGACAGGTTGTTGGCTCTGCAGCAGTCCGATAGTCATCACACTTCCTCTTTGTATGCTGAGTCACCGTTTTTATTGATGAGACCCACAACAGTCTTGTCATCTGCCTGATGTTGATGATGGAATTCGAAATGTGCATTGCTGCTCAGTTGTGAGTCATCGGAGTTAACAGCAGTGGGCTGAGCATAAAGTCCTGGGTTCCTGCTACAGCGTCTGAGCAGTTGCCTTCGTCGCCCATAGCTCCTGCGCAGCCCGAGCAGCCGCCTCCGCTGCCCCCTGCGGCCCCAGAGCCCGAGCAGCCGCCGCCTGCTTTGCCCGTAGCTCCTGAGCAGCCGCCTCCGCTGCCCCCTGCGGCCCCAGAGCCCACGCCCGAGGCGCTCCCTCCGCCTCAAATGACTGTGCCCCCTGGGGCTCTTGTTCCTGGCCCCACTCCTGTCCCTGACCCAGCTCCAGACTTTCCTGCCCTAGTCCCCGAGGAGGTCCCGGACAGTCTGACCACCGTGTGTGCCACGCCCCCTGATTATCCACGTGTGCTTCCCTGATCGTACCCAGCTGTGTCCGATTATTTTCAATCAGTCCTGTCTATTTGAGTTCATGTCTTACTAGAGTTCAGTGTCCGTCATTGAAGTCCGTCTGCGTGAGATGTTTCCTGCACCCCGTGTTCCTAATAAATCCCCGTATCCTGCCTGCCTTGCCTGTTTCCTGCCCGTCCGCCGCTCCCGTTAAATGGCGATCGTGACACAAGGCACACGCACATCAAGTACCAATGCAGCAAATACAGATGAACAATTTAGGAGGAATACTAGTCAAAGGAAGGAAGAAAAGCAGCCCACCCTATCTCATGGTCACGGACACAAACATCAGGGAGTGTTATGAAGAAGACATCACACTTAACACCATTGGTTTTATGCAGTGAATTACACCAGAGAGAGTTTTTACATTCTAGCTGTGTTACGTAACATTCCTCAGCCTTCAGGTTTTTTCCACACAATGCACGACATGCAGGGGTGCCAAACAAAACAGCGGAACTGCAGTGTAGCCAATTATTTGTTTCAGTAGTTTTAAGAAAACTAGAACATAAAATGTTTGTTTTACTTAGTCCACAAAAGAGTTTTTACCTATCTTAGTGTATTTTACATCACATACACTCTCGGTCCGTTGTGGAGTCCATCCCACTGTAGTTGGAGAATGCTGCCATCAGTCGCTTGGTGTAGCACTCGCAGGATTTACCAGGCTCCTGTTTAAACTGATGCATCATGCCCCAGTCCATGCGCAGGAGGACCAGTCTCTGAAGGGCTGTCGCATGGTGAGGCCTGTTCTGCCTGGGGTCCAGCAGGTCACTGGCAATGTCCTTCAACTCACAGTGGGCTTGCGTTCATAGTGGGGTACCGCAGGGTTCGATTTTAGGACCACTATTGTTCCTAATTTACATAAATGATATGGATACCAATATATACAGTAAACTGGTGAAATTTGCAGATGACACCAAGGTGGGTGGTGTAGCAGATACTGAATTAGTGGCTCAGCAGCTACAGCGGGATCTTGATTTAATTAGTGACTGGGCCGATACCTGGCAGATGAAATTTAACGTCGATAAATATAAGGTACTCCATCTAGGGAGCAGAAATATAAAGTACAGGTATTTCATGGGTGTCACTGAAATAAAGGTAGCTGATCATGAGAAAGACCTTGGTGTGTATGTTGATGCTTCCATGTCCCATTCTCGCCAGTGTGGGGAAGCAATAAAAAAGGCCAATAGGATGTTGGGGTATATCTCCAGGTGTGTGGAGTTTAAGTCAAGGGAGGTAATGCTAAGATTATACAATTCCTTGGTGAGACCTCACCTAGAATTTTGTGTGCAGGTTTGGTCACCATATCTTAAAAAGGACATTGTGGCCTTAGAAAAGGTGCAGCGTAGGGCCACAAAAATGATTCCTGGTCTTAGAGGAATGTCATACGAGGAACGGTTACTTGAGCTAAATCTGTTCAGTCTCAAGCAAAGGAGATTGAGGGGGGACATGATCCAGGTATATAAGATTCTAACAGGTTTGGATGCTGTTCAACCAAATAGTTACTTCAGCATTAGTTTAAATACACGAACTCGTGGCCATAGGTGGAAATTAGCGGGAGAACATTTCAAGCTGGATTTAAGGAAGCACTTCTTTACGCAGCGTGTAGAGTATGGAATAGTCTTCCTGATAATGTAGTGCAAGCTGAATCCTTGGGTTCCTTTAAATCAGAGCTAGATAAGATTTTAACGACTCTGAGCTATTAGTTTAGTTCTCCCCAAGCGAGCTTGATGGGCCGAATGGCCTCGTCTCGTTTGTATAGTTCTTATGTTCAACTCCTTCATCTACAGTGTCAGATGAGCAAACCTTATCTCCCCCTTGAGGATTTGGACATACCAACATAGGGGCAAGAATTTCTGCTACCTCGTCCTGCTGCCTGAGTGTTTCGCCACGGCACTTCTTCACCGAGAAGGAGGTAGAGTCGGGTGCTGAATGGTTATGATCCTCGTCTGCAGGGGGGAGAGGGGAAGGGGCAGGGGAACCACTGGCTACTCCTCCCTCGGTGGCATAAGGAGGAAGCTGCTGTTTGGGCAGCAATGCTTGGGCAGGAGCCACACAGTTTATTTCTGGGTATCTAATTAGCGGACACCATTAGGTCCCTTCAGGGGCTCCACAGACAAACTCATTGACAAAATAGAATTGTCACAGAAAAATTCTTTGTCACATGCTCAGTCGACATGGACTGTGTGCTATTTACATATTTTTGGCACAAACGAAATCTCATATGCATATCGATGTATCTTTCGCACAAGTGGACCTCCATCACTTTAAAGAGGGTAAACTCTGATCAGGAAATTTACGACGTCAGAATAAACGGATTTTTTAACAGAAGTAACTGACATGCCCTAATAAGGAAATGCATACAATCAGAATACAATATCTGTGGTTTTTAACAGTGGTAACAATCTGATAATGAAAGGAATCAGATCAACATTTCTATAGCATGTAACAGAGCTTGCTCCCCTCCAGAACTCATTGTTCCAGTAGTTATCTGAAATCATCTGCAGGAGCTATTCTTTTATTTGTATATTAAGCATAATTATTCATGAATATTATTGATTATGTTTATTTGTTTAATGTTTTTATTTATTCGTATTTATTGTTTATAATATAATGTTATATAGTATTGCAACACTTGAAACGAGAGGTACTTGCCTGCCTTAGTGATATTTACTATTGTCTAAGTGTATTCCCACCTGTAGGAGGCAGCAATGGTTGTTATTAAAGGTGCTGAGATTACGCGGCTCAGGGCTGAAGGTGCAAAGTGAAACAGTCATTGACCGTATTTGCCATGTGTGATGGTGTCTGCATATCGGCCCTTTTGCGCCAAACAAACCAGTTCAAAGTACTGTGTGTTAAAATATCATATGAATAAATCCTCTCAAGAACTAAACTCAATATCGTATCCTCATCATTCAACGCGTCTGACTTTTGCACCTCTTACCACAAGGCAGTGGATTACATGGGGAAATTACAAACAAGGAGAATTTAATCTGTTTTTCCTCTACATTGTCGTTATTCAGAATATTACAGACTATGAACAAAAACGGACAATGTAAGAAAATAAAAAAATGTGTATGACAGAAAGCTAGAGTATTTTTGCAATGGTGAGCACTAGCTGGTTTATGTACTAGCTCACACTCAAGAAACAGCATAAATGCTACTCATACACAGTTGGGGGGCAGGGGTCAGTCCTTGTGCCTGTAATGAGGTCACCAGTTGAAACTAACCCAGCCTCAGCACGTCTGTGGGTCCTTGAGCAAGGCCCTTAACCCCCAGCTCCCTGGGCGCCCCAACAGGTAGCTGCACTTCGCGGACAACTTACTCCACAAAGAGTAAGTTGAGGGAGACATAAAAAACACAATTTCCCCACGGGGATTAATAAAGTCCATCCATCTATGGAATATTATTTAGCACTATATAACGCAGAATATAAGAATTACGATTTTATAAAAAGTATGCCAAATATCCATGATATAATCATTACAATGTAAACATTATAATGTAATCAACACAATGGAACCAACTGAGTATGTATTTGCACCTTTTGTTAGTCTGAGTTTCTGTTAGCTACTTTGTTAGTCCTGAATCTATGAATATTCACATTTTTATCGCGTATATTTTATCACTATGTAAAAGGACAAATATATTATCAACCTTTTAGTGAGACAATGTGTAAACGGCTGAAACTACCAAGGTTTACTACTGAAGGAAGGGATTCACCTGAGTTCACCAAAAGTTCATGGCTGAGTATTTTTAAAAAACCAAGTGGAGCTGCTCGCGCCACTATTATGTTCAACCGAGAGGCCAAACGGTAAAAGAAATGACTGTCAAACTTATCACCTAGGGGTAAATATAAATCTATACAAATATCACCTGCATGCACATTACTTCTTTTACAATAACCAACTCCTGATCCATACTGTTAGTCGTGAAAAAAATAACTATTGTGTACATAGAGGCCCTGTGTAAAAAGATAACTGCCAAGGAAAAGATCAAAAACATTTATTTCAAGGATTCAAGTTTTATGGTCATGTACAGTGTACAGTGCAGTTCTTATTTGATTAACTTGAATGTCCTTCACAGACAAGACGATTAAACAAATAAAGCAGCGCAACATTACAGTAACTAACAACAAACAAAGCTCACGAGTACTATTACAATATTCATATCATTTATTTAAATTTAATTTTACCAGTAAATTAATTGAAAAGCAGTTACCGCTTTACCTGCTTCTCGGGAGAAATAGCAGATATACAAACGTCATGTATGTAACTAAAATCTTAAGCCAATAAGGGCAAAGTTGTGTCGTAATGGAGGCGGATCCAGCCTGTGCAGCTGCTAAGAGGTGCTGCCTGATGTGTCTTGCTCTCGCGGAGTTTTGGTACCATGTGACATGGTGACGTAATGCAACGGGCGATAAAAAATATAACCATGATGCATTGCGTCAGGACCAGAATGCATTGCTTTAAGCTAGCGCTGTATGTGGGTGCATGAAGTGGAAAGCACCCAATAATAAACATAACATTTTTTTAAAAATGTTTTCTTCACCGGTGCAGTGAATTTAAATAAAGAGCTATGATGGTGCTGCAAATGGCTTTGCATAGTAGTTAGTAGTAGCATTAGCCGCTGTGTGCGGCATTAGCTTTCTACAGTCCTTACAGATGGTTCGTGTTTTGTCTGTCTCCCTTTCGCCATTTATATTTTCCGCCGGGCACCCGAAATGCTGACACACAAAAGATTCAAAAGTGTCTGGGGTATCTACTATAGTAATTTAGTCAGATGCCGACATATTTACAGCAGCTCATTTGCAGCGCATTCGTGAAACGGCTTTTCGCTCCAACGAGAAATCTCGTCATGTTGTAATATCGCGAGATCTCGTGACACGCGTTTCACTCCCACTTCTTAGTAACAGTCATGATTTGATAAAGTGACAACCTGCGTAATAATTGGTAATACATAGACTTTGCTATTGTTCAGGCTAGCAGACTGTTATGGCTTGAGGTTAATGGTGCCTGTTACTTGTGAATTTTCACATTTGCAGGGATCTTCTGCCTCGTGAACGTGAAACGGGTAATTATGCTAAAAGAAGAAAAAAGCAGAACTGCAATGTGTGTAAGGCTGGTGCTGATTTTTCAGTCTGAACACAGTAAAATTTATACAAATTACCTGTATTCAAACTTGTATTCTTTATATAGTTTGGTTAATTACTATTTAAAAGTTTTATCTGCGCTCCATTGTATAACTTATATTGGAGACTTGTATGTACTTTTCGATTGGAAATGGTTAGCTGTATACAGGGGCGCCGCTAAGGGGGGGAAAGTTGGGACAATTCTAAGGGCCCACGCCCTTTAGGGGCCCCCAGAGATCTGAATGGGTGTGATAGGGGGGCCCAACCTCATATTTTGTCATAGGGCCCAAAATTGCTAGCGGCGCCCCTGGCTGTATATACTTTGAATATTTTTATGATTAATTTCTTTGTTTATTTAATTTGGCAACAGATCTGCACTTTTAGCAGTATTGCTGTCAATTTTTGTGAAAGTTGTTACTAAATAAAACAAAAGAAGCAGACTTGTGTAAATCCTATATTGGTCGTGTATTCTTCCTGTAGCGTAGTGACAGCTTTTTGTACGGAAGCCGTGAACGGCTGTGCTTGCAAATATATTTTCTTCTGAATAATTAGAAGGATAAGCATATTTTGTCGCCGCCGCGAGATAGTCATGCCATACACAGCTCTGCTCGTTTTTGTACTGTAACCGTGTTACTTAATTTGCGAATCCATGAATTTAACGTTGACATTAAGTCAACATTGACATTGACAACGTTGACATTAAGTGTTGCACCTATCTAGTGTTTTACCGTGAAGGGCATGTTATATCTTGTCTCTAAGTCGCACTATGGTCCAGGGGAATGCTATGTCATATTAGAACATGTGTCGATGATGTGGCAATATAAATATTTTAGAATACTGTCAGTTTTAGTTTCAGAAATCCATCATTTGAGAAAAAAGGCCAGTCACGACAAATATATATGGAATATAACAACAGAGGTTAGCTGTATTTGTTTAAGTGTAAAGATGCACATAGAAACATGCATGAGCTCATCTGAGAATAAACTGAATGCAATGAAGATTTGTGACTCCTGCTGGAAAATGCGAATAGTGGCAGGGTCTTCAAGCAGTACATTTGTCTGAGAGTCAGTTAATATTAGGAAAGGCACCGTTTTTTTTTCAATGGCGCTAATTATCAAGAAGGAAATGGAGTACCCCAGTACCTGGTTTACGGGCACTGGAAGCTCCAGTATCAGTCAGACTTTCATGTAAGTATATGTGTGTTTAATGACTTGTGCATGTTTCATCTTTACCAGGGGCAGAGGGGAAACTCAATAAATAGCCTTCTCTCACACTTCCAGGCCTGCAGAACTGAGCATGTCCCCTGGTTTTGTGCATATGTCTGTAGGCTTTGAGTTTTTCCTATGGGGGCTTCAATTTCCTCCCAGAGTACAAATACGTGCAGATCAGTTGCATTGGGGAGTCCATACTGTGATGCTGAGTGGGTGTAGGAGGAGATTGAGAGATGAAACTCCGGATGATTTACTCCCTCGGCTAACTAACCAGAACAGGATCGTACCAATACCAAAATGATAAGTTTATAAATGTTTTTCACTACCCTGATTCATTCAGTTATTTCTGTTTGTTAATTCCATCCCCCAAGCAAATACATAAATAAACAAACAAATATTCAGGGGGAATGTGTCATAGGTGATAGAATCAGTGGATGAATCTAAAGAAAAAAAGTAATGATTTCTTTCTCTCCAAAACACAATGCACAAAACTCTTAAGTTAGGTAAGACATTGAAATTTTATGACAGTAGCATGATGCAGAGGAACAACAGAAGGAAAAATCTAACTAAACCTGAGTCAACTAGGACTAATTACACTAAATTAAGTGGAACACACAAAATACCTAAAACAACTTAATAAACAAGCAAGAAATATTACATTTGATTAACTATACTGATGCCTGAGGGAAGTTCTTGTGCATAATGCAGCAAGTATATACAGCTGCAGAGACACTACACATAGTGCAAATAAATTAAAAAGTATACAGTACACACACTGATTCCTGAAAAATCTAAATACCATGGAATACTAATGAAATACTGATGATGATGATAATAATAGAAATAATAATGAATTAGTTTAGGGTATTATGCAATTGACATGTACAATTAAAAAAGAAATTGCACCAGACATTTCCTGTGGCAAAGAAGGGTTGCTTTGTGCCACATTACTCAAGTCAATTCACTTTATTTTGTATAGTACATTTTCATAGCCTTACATTGTCTCAAAGCACTTTACTTTGTCCCTGCCCAATTGTCCCAGTGAGCAAGATCTAGCCTGAAAAATTAGAAAGCGACATTGGCAAGGATAAACTCAGTCATAGTAAGAAACCTTTGGAGGAACCAGAGTGAAAGGGGGAGCCCATCCTCCACAGGTCAGAAGTCACGTTAACAAAGTCCTGATTTATATGGTTTATATGGTTCAATTAGTTAAGTCCGGATGTAAATACAGAATAACTGGCAGCAGGGCACACAGGAAAGACGTAAACAGGCAGGAGGGCAGGCAGGAGGGTGGCACAGGCAGGACGTAATGGGCAGGAGGGCGGGCAGGCAGGGCAGCACAGGCAGCCAGAACTGTTTTGCCACTGCAGTTTGTTTTACAATTTCATCTGCATTTGTTCCCCCAAGGTATAACAGCAGCTAATTTATGAACATGCTGCTTTTCAGAAAAGAAGTTTAATTTCCAGGAGCATGACCAGTGCATACATTTAGTGTTGATGGTTCTTTGTAAAATGGATGTTCTGTACTTTTATTGATCTGTCCATCCATCCATCCATCCATCCATCCATCCATCCATTCATCCATTTTCTAACTACTTCTGATGAAGTTCCGGGTTATGAGGTATCCTGAAGCCCAGGCAATATGGGACAAACACACACATGCACACACATAGGGTATACCTATCCTTATGGGGCCCGCTCATTGACTTCTATTGGATAAATGCTAACGCTAACTATGACAATCTTAACCCCCACCCTGCCCTAACCATAACCATAAGTAACCAAGCAAAATAAAAGAGGTTTTGCATTTTTAGTTTTTCCACAGCAGTCACAGATTTTTATAAAATAGAGTTTTCCTGGTTTTCAGTTTCGTGGTCCCCATAAGGGAAAAAAAAAACAGGTATTTATCACGCTATGGGGTAGGATAGGTATACCCGCTCGCACACACACACACAGACATGCACACAAATGGATAGATCACCACAGTTACTATGGATGTCGATCCTGCAATAATGAGACAGAACTATCATACTTAACAGGATCATATCCCTAGTTCTACATATGCATAATTATATTTAAAAAAGATCCCACGCACCTAGCACATGAGATGTTTGAACTTCTGCCCTCTGGTAAACGTTACCGCAGTATGCATTGCAGAACAACCAGATTTAATAAGAGCTTCTAACCCCAAAGCCATCAGAATACTAAATGCTAATGAACATACGTTTATGTGAAACCCTACTCTCTCTTACTCTCTGTGCACTTTATTACCACAACTGGTATTAAGTTTACTTTTTATTTATACAGTATAGTGCAATAATATAATCACGATTTGTGTGTGAGTGTGCCCTGTGATGGGCTGCCCCCCATCCTGGATTGTTCCCTGCCTCGTGCCCATTCCACATTCCGGGATAGGTTCCGGACCACCCGCGACCCAGTAGGATAAGCAGTTTGGAAAATGGATGGATGGATATAACTAACATAAGACAGACATTACACCTAACAAACAATAAACACGAAATAAAGGAGTGGATACAAAAAAAATGTAATGCAATGACCAGATTTAACACCTGGATTATGTCCCCCCTTAGTCTCCTTTGCTCGAGGCTAAACAGATTCAGCTCAGCTAACCTCTCCTCATTAAACATTCCTCTAAGACCAGGAATCATTCTCCCAGCCAAGCAAGCCTGAGTCCGGCTTCCACTCCCCCGATCCCCAGCAATGTTAACTTGGAAGGGCGTATTCTGTATGCACAACTGAGACAACCCAGGTGGAGCTTATCGGCTGGCAAAATTGCCTTCAGGTATCACCCACCCTAGTGAGAGTCCAAGCTAGGGCCGTTCTCAGAACTCACCCTAAACGAAGTCCTGCTCAAAAGTTGTAATGACCGCCTGAGGTACCTGTCAGCCTTGCCCGTAATGAGTCAGTGGGTGTAGCCGGGCTGACACGCTTTTGGGCATCCAATTGCTGAGAACTCCCCTTCGGTTCTGACAAACTGTACGATCACAAGCAGTGACAGCAGAGCCACAGACAAGCTCAACCAACAGAGAGCGAATGGTAAGCACCCAGCACCCGAAGGGCTCAACTGATCACATCCAAACGACTTCCTGATGGGATTGTGTACGTAACTGGTTTACTGTTGTTAATAGTGGTTGAACTTCTATGCAAGTCCCCTTGTTGGGGGAGATGGAATGAATGAAAGCATAAGGTGAAATAAAACCTAAAATAAATCAAAAAGGTTAAACGGGAATCAAACCAAATGAATTGTGTTTCTTATTCAATTGTAAACATCAATTAGTTATGCAACAATAACCTAATTGGATGTTAATGTATTGTGATCAAACTGATTTAGTCTGTGAAGTTGATTCCTGCTTTCAGGCAAGAACCTGTGTGTCCAATTATGCGTGTTGTATCACCGCAGTTGACCACCAGAGACCCAACTCAGATGTTGTTAACCTACTATGGCGGACCACTAGAGGTGCAATTTCAATGGAGTGGCACTGCTATGGCTTGCCACTAGAAGCGCAATTTCAAAATTGAGTGGTAGTTCTATGCCTGACCACTAGAAGCGCAATTTCGAAATGGAGTGGTAGTTCTATGCCTGACCACCGGGGGCGCAATATCGAAATGGAGTTGTAGTTCTATGCCTGACCACTGGAGGCGCGATTTTGAAATGGAGTGGTAGTTCTATGCCTGACCACTGGAGGCGCAATTTCGAACTGGAGTGGTAGTTCTATGCCTGACCACCGGGGGCGCAATATCGAAATGGAGTGGTACTTCTATGCCTGACCACCGGGGGCGCAATATCGAAATGGAGTGGTAGTTCTATGCCTGACCACCGGGGGTGCAATTTCGAAATGGAGTGGTAGTTCTATGCCTGACCACTAGAGGCACGATTTCGAAATGGAATAGTAGTTCTATGCCTGACCACTAGAGGCGCGATTTCGAAATGGAGTAGTAGTTCTATGGCTTGTCACTAGAAGCGCAATTTCAAAATTGAGTGGTAGTTCTATGCCTGACCACTAGAAGCGCAATTTCGAAATGGAGTGGTAGTTCTATGCCTGACCACCGGGGGCGCAATATCGAAATGGAGTGGTAGTTCTATGCCTGACCACTAGAGGCGCGATTTTGAAATGGAGTAGTACTTCTATGGCTTGCCACTAGAAGCGCAATTTCAAAATTGAGTGGTAGTTCTATGCCTGACCACTAGAAGCCCAATTTCGAAATGGAGTGGTAGTTCTATGCCTGACCACCGGGGGCGCAATATCGAAATGGAGTGGTAGTTCTATGCCTGACCACTAGAGGCGCGATTTCGAAATGGAGTGGTAGTTCTATGCCTGACCACTAGAGGCGCAATTTCGAACTGGAGTGGTAGTTCTATGCCTGACCACCGGGGGCGCAATATCGAAATGGAGTGGTAGTTCTATGCCTGACCACCGGGGGCGCAATATCAAAATGGAGTGGTAGTTCTATGCCTGGCCACTAGAGGCGCAATATCGAAATTGAGTGGTAGTTCTATGCCGGGCCACTAGAGGCGCAATTTCGAAATGGAGTGGTAGTTCTATGCCTGACCACTAGAGGCACGATTTCGAAATGGAATAGTAGTTCTATGCCTGACCACTAGAGGCGCGATTTCGAAATGGAGTAGTAGTTCTATGGCTTGTCACTAGAAGCGCAATTTCAAAATTGAGTGGTAGTTCTATGCCTGACCACTAGAAGCGCAATTTCGAAATGAAGTGGTAGTTCTATGCCTGACCACCGGGGGCGCAATATCGAAATGGAGTGGTAGTTCTATGCCTGACCACTAGAGGCGCGATTTCGAAATGGAGTAGTACTTCTATGGCTTGCCACTAGAAGCGCAATTTCAAAATTGAGTGGTAGTTCTATGCCTGACCACTAGAAGCCCAATTTCGAAATGGAGTGGTAGTTCTATGCCTGACCACCGGGGGCGCAATATCGAAATGGAGTGGTAGTTCTATGCCTGACCACTAGAAGCGCGATTTCGAAATGGAGTGGTAGTTCTATGCCTGACCACTAGAGGCGCAATTTCGAACTGGAGTGGTAGTTCTATGCCTGACCACCGGGGGCGCAATATCGAAATGGAGTGGTAGTTCTATGCCTGACCACCGGGGGCGCAATATCAAAATGGAGTGGTAGTTCTATGCCTGGCCACTAGAGGCGCAATATCGAAATTGAGTGGTAGTTCTATGCCTGGCCACTAGAGGCGCAATTTCGAAATGGAGTGGTAGTTCTATGCCTGACCACTAGAGGTAACCAAAGATATAGCTAGGCGGTTGCCGACGCTAGATGAGTGACACACACATTTAATGCATGCGCATGCTGCTTGTGGCCTTCTTCTGTGCCTTGCACAGTATAAAACCCCTTAAAACAATTACTGAAGCGAGACGGCGCACGCGTTACGGCGACAGATTTAAATTGTGAGTGCACTATATCTCGTCGCAAATGGTGCTTAACCACGGCGGGTCTCAAGCACAGGAGACTCCCAATTTCTAAATGACACACACTTGGCTCACAGCGCAAAGTTGTGTTAAACTTGCTTTGTCTAAAGCAGGCACACACATACGAGTATGATCCTGATAGGTAACTAAGCTATCGGTCTTATGTCCAAGCGCAACATAATTTAGGTTAGAACCTCATAACAAGTATTCCCGTTCGCTAATAGAGAGATCTCTCCCAGGATATATAGAAACGGAGACACTCGTCCGAATTGAACCTGGAAACAAAGCGCTACATCTGAGAATCTCGTCAGACATAGGGTTAAAGTTTACTGCAGTTTAATACGAAAGAACTACAATGAAATCACCGAAAATAAAACAAAATAATATAACTACTAATAATAGAAATAAAAATAACTATAATAAGCCCATATGATCCCGCTTAAATGCCTTCAGATTGCCATGAGTGCGACTTTTGCAACCAGTTGACAGTAGCGCTTCTTCACTGCACGTTCGGTCATAAAAAGTTTAAATTGTGTGCTCAGAATAAGTTTAAACCTTGTGCCTTGTGATTATTAACCAATTTTTATGCTGAATGGTCGGCTCAAACTCAATTGCGAAACACCGTGAGTCTGTTAATGTGTGACTTAAATGGAACTCATTAATAACCAGTATCACGTAATAACCTGGGTTAGAATAGAAGGCTTGTCCAACGAGCTGCGTCACCAGGTAATGTAAACGATCGGTAGCGAAGCTCCCCTCACGGCCAATGAGAGAGAGTCTCGCGATATTTCAGGCGAATTTGAGGTTTCAGAGCGTAGATCGCACAGGCAGGGATTCTTGTGAGCACTCAATGAACGGAGGCTGAAGTTGTGTAAAAGACATGCATTTATTCCTATAACTAACATAAGACAGACATTACACCTAACAAACAATAAACACGAAATAACGGAGTGGACACAAACAATGTAATCATGAAAATGCAATGACCAGATTTAAAATGAGTAACCTTAAAAGGGAAAATACTGTTCTGCAAAGCAAGCAATTTGTGGAAATACTGTCCTAAAGTAATATAGCAGGTGAATAGGAGTTTAGGTTGTTATAAATGAAAGGAAGTTTGTTTACTTGGTTGCAGAGTGGGGGGGGGGGGGGTCTTGGCAGTTGGTTGCGGAGGCTGATGAGCTGATGGGTGATGGCACTCAGGGAGGCGCGGTGTTTGCAGCGGTTGTTGGAGTGGAGCCCCTCTGATTCCCTCTCCTGGTGAAGCTTGGGCTTGGTTGCAGTTCTCTGTCCAGCTGGGTCTTCACTGATAGGCTTCAGGAGGGCTTCTTGTGGGCTTCTCTTCTCTTGGGCTGATGTTCTCTGCCTCTCTTCGTGCTGATGGTCTTTTGTTTTCTCCTCCCTTCTGTTTCTCCTCTCCTGGCTTTGTTCTGAGGTGCCAGGTTTTATAGTGTAAAGTTCGTGAATAGGAGTGACCAGGAATTCGACTCCTGGACCAATGGCTGACCATCCATTTGGCGGGCTTTCGGAAGGGGGTCTGTATCAGTCCTTTTGAGATTTATGACCAGAGTGATTTCCCTTGTATTGATGATTTTCGTTAGGCTGGTGTAACTTTTGATATATTCACTTTCGTGGTAACCACTGACCAGATTTGGAAACTGGAGTGATTTTCCATCGGTTTGATACCAAACATGCCATAGCAGCCTAGCGGTTCACACCTCATACCATCTGTAATGATTAATTAATGATTACTTATATTATGTCGTTATGTTATATTACTCACACCTTATTTTATGCCTCACAATCTATATAATTGTAAATATACTGTGTAGCTGCTGGCGCGTTCCAAACTAAATCTCATTGTACTTACAATGTCAATAAAAACATCCATCCATCCATCTAGGCAGGCCAGTGTCGCCTCCATCCTTCCTGAAGTCAGTGATTCCTTTGTCTTTGTGCTGTTTAGTGCCAAATTGTTTGCTGAACTCCAACCTATCAGTTTCTGGACCTCATCTCTGTAAGCTGACTCATAAGAACCAAAGAGATTTACAAATGAGAGGAGGCCATTCGGCCCATCAAGCTCCTTTGAGGAGAACTTAGCTAATAGCTCAAAAATCTTATCTAGCTCTGATTTAAAAGAACCCAGGGTTTTAGCTTGTGTTACAATAACAGGAAGACTATTCCATACTCTAACTACACGCTGTGTACAGAAATGCTTCATCAAATTCGTTTTAAAATGTTCTCCAGCTAATTTCCACTTATGGCCACGAGTTCTGGTATTTAAACTAACATTGAAATAGCCATTTGGCTGAACAGCATCCAGACCTGTTAGAATCTTAAACACCTGGATTATGTCCCCCCTTAGTCTCCTTTGCTCGAGGCTAAACAGATTCAGCTCAGCTAACCTCTCCTCATTAGACATTCCTCTAAGACCAGGAATCATTCTCGTTGCCCTACGTTGCACCTTTTCCAAGGCAGCAATGTCCTTCTTAAGGTATGGTAACCAAACCCGCACACAATATTCTAGGTGGGGTCTTACCAAGGAATTATATTATCGTAGCATCACTTGCCTTGTCTTAAACTCCACACACCTAGAGATGCAATGTGCCTTCTCGCGTGGTGTTCCTGCAGAGGGAGTCTGTGAGTGCTGGAGATTGGGGGAGGGGGCAGTGTGGCTATGTCTGCTCTGTGTTCCTCCAGACGAGCAAAGAAGCTGTTTAGCTCCTTTGCTAAAAGGGCGTTGCTGTTAACAGTGACGGTGTTGTTGCCTTTGAAGTTTGTAATGTGTTGTATTCCCTGCCACACCCACTGTGGGTTGTTGTATGTGAAGTAGACCTCTATTTTCTGTTTCTCTGCCTGCCTGGCAACCTTGATGCCCCTATTCAGGTTAGCTCTGGCTGCACTCTGTGTTCTTGACTGCGCTGTCTTGTCCTGTAGTATTGTATTGTTGCTCTTGTGTTTATCTTGCACTTTCTCCCTCTGTTTGTGCTCCTTTCACTCTGTATAGTTCTATCTTGCCCGCACTTGTGTCATCTTGTGTTGTTTCTGTTTTTCTTCTTTGTGTTGCACCGTGGTCCAGGAGGAACAATGTTTCCTTTCACTGTGTACTGTGTATATTGCTGAAATAACAATAAACCCACTTGACCACCTGCCTCAATTCATCCTGAAGAGTTTTCCAATGTTGTTCAAAGGTCTGTTTGTTTCGAGTGAAGGACACGCCCCTGGACGTGCTGGATAAGGGGACCACAGATCAGTGTCCTCAGTCCTGCTTCTCCCTTCAAAGCTGAGAGGAAGATGACCCGCCTGCTGCTTCTGGTTTTGGCTTATGGAGCTCTGCTTATCTCCACAGAGGCCCAGCAAGATTACCACAGTCTCCCTGCACTCACAAGACGGCCATTAAACTCGCAGTCGAAAATGCTCATCAAGGAACCCGTCAGCACATGAATTTCTATAACATCCAGGGCCGTCCGAAGGTAACTGCTGAGAAAGTGTTTACAAAAGTGTGAAACTTTCATCATCTGCAAGCTGAACTAATGAGTATCACATTGATTTTGATGTTTTAATTTCAATGCATATGATGCTTAATGTCTCTTCACAATGAAAGTGATGGTTGTATATCTCAGCCCTGGTCAATTTTACCTTCTCACAGTTTCTCTCTGAATCTGCTGCAGTCAAGTCTGTGACAGTTTGCCATTTTTTGGGTGATTATTGTTTGTTATATTGCCTTTAAAACAGTGATTATTGTTTGTTATATTGCCTTTAAAACAGTTGTAGGCAATTTTGTATATAACGTGTTTATGTGATTTAGATCAGCAGTGAATACATTGACATTGAGATTCTCTTGAGAGCAACAAAATGTCCAAAGTCAACTGCAACAGACCATCGGGCTGACTGTATTTTCATGGACAAGAGGGTAAGTAAAGAGTCACTGTGACTGTGAGCATTGGACATATCAGTTAGCAAATTAATTTAGGTTCATGTTAACTTTTTTGATGCCCTGCGGGGGAAAGTTAGCCAACAATAAAGTAACAAATACATAGGTGGCCTCAAAGAGCCAGTTCCTTCACCTTATTCTCAAATTTTAGTAGGTTTACAGGCTTAAAGGCTGGATTACCAGGCAGAAGCAAATGCTAATCATCTGAGGGGTGACCTGTAGATTATGCTTCGAGCTATGAACCCTAGCTGGCCTTATTTAAAGACCTGTGGGCTGTACTACAAAGCGGGTTTTACATACCCAGAGTTAACTCAATCGAGCCAGGTTAACTAAAACTCATTGTTGAAATCAGCCTTAAATGGCAGTGTGGTGTTTTGTGGTGAAAGGGCAGGACTTAACTCTTGTTTTAATTAGAAAGCCAGTAATTAAACCTGGTCAGAGCAGGGTAGATGTGCAGTGTGAATTACCCTTTAAATTTACCTCTTTAAATAGTGAACTACAGGACCACTTAGCTTGATCGGAGGACAGTATTTTAATACAGAGCAGTGTTCAGTTAAACGGGATTTGTTGTTCATACTTTTAGATGAACTTGCTTTGTATAATATAGCCTTATGGTGACCCTGCTTTGGAAGCTCTTTCCTCTAAAATTGTTCTGTGTCATTAAACCCTGCACTCCAGCAGCTCTGCCTTAAATCATTAGATATATCTTTACTACACCTTCTCTCACTGTATTTATTGCCCACCACTCTTTAAATACTGTTTTTGTGTGTCTGTGTGTTTTTGCAGCCATTCATTAACTGTAGAGTTTGCAGCAGACGGTCTGGTAATGATCTTACACATCCATCAAATGACTGTGTACCAAACAAGAAAGTGGATGAAGTAAGTGTAGAGAGTCTTAGCATTATGGAAATGTAACAGGTGTGTGTGAATTGTGTCTAAACATGTGGTTAAACTTTGATTGTGTTTGTACATGCAAAAATTTGATCAGAGTACTGTTTATTAATGACAATGTTACTTTTAATCTGAACAACAGTGGCAGCACCAAGGAAAAGCTTGGGGGGGGGGCTCTAGCTCCTCCTCCAATGACCATAGTACCCCCACAGCACCCCCAAAATATTGGTTTCATTTTTTCTTTAACTATCTGTAAAATCTGTATATTGTGTAAGACATTTTTGCGGTTTTTACAGCATACTTGTAGTGTATTTTTTCTTCAAAGTACACATAGAGGCTCTGTGAGCTAGACGTTAGAATTTCATATTTTATCCTATTTTATCCATGCTGTAGCTTATCGTGCTGTGTGCTTCTATACACCATCTACATAAGCTGAAAAGCTAAAGCACCCGGTCTAAATAATCTCACTCCCCTATAGCACCTGTAGCATTAAGTCACTGGCGCTGCCACTGCTGAATAAACGACTCCAATCTGACTAAACCGCTTAACTTTTCCTCCCCATGTTACATTTCAGGACAAACGACGTAATATGTGTCCTTCTGATAAACCTCTTCTCAGACCTAAAACTGCCTTGGCTTCCAAGGACACTAAAGAAGCTGAAGGAGACCGGTCTGACTGTTTCTGATGGCTGATGGTCCTGCAATGTGGACCAGAGGAGGAAACTGGAGGGAAATGCTTTGCTTATATCATGGCCCACCCAAAGCCCCAGTGAGTAAGCCATAGGCGCCGATAGGATGGAAAAACTCCCATGAAGGAAGAAACCTTGGGAGGGACCAAACTCAAAGGGGGAGCCCATCCTCCTGGGGCCGGCAAAGTGTAGGTGCAGGATCACAAAAAAACTTGACGAGAGAAACGAGAGAATTCGACTGTCCCTCACAAAAACTGTAAAGTTTTAGTGGCTAAATTGCTTTTTCTATGCCTTTTCAAACAGGAGGAGATTTGTTTGGCTATACGTAGAAATTTTCTATACAATTTAGACAGCACAGAATCATTAACCTACTTTAATTGCATTTATTAATACAACCACATATTTCACACATTTTGACATCAGTCATGCAGTGAAGATACAGTCTCTTTATTTCTTGACGCCACCCTCCCCATTAATCCGGGCTTGGGACCCGACACCTAGTTGAGCTGGCCTTTCTCCCTTAAGTGGCTGGGTTAGGCTAAACTATGCACATATTTATGAAGACTACTATAAATTTATAAAGACCTCCCTAAATATGTAGTCTAACAAAACGCAGTTTAAAGAAGGTAGCCTACCTGGTAAACAAAGAAATTAAAAGGCCCACAGCATATAATCGGGCTATATCCAAGCAGTTTTTAAGAACGTAACCTACATGGCGAAATTGAATTACTTTCTGGACCAACAAACGCAACCAGACATGAACATTATGCACCTTCCTAGTCTTGATGTATGTCGTCATACAGATGAGGACGTTAAGGCAGCCTTTAGGTCCGACCCATCATGCACTGCAGTTTTTTGCAAATTCCTCAGATGAAAACCATTAAATACCTCTCTATTACCTTATATTACCTTATATTCATGTAATAAATATACAAATATCAATTAGTTGGGAAATCAGCCAGACAGACGTAATTACTACAAATGGTTTCCACTGTATTTGTGACTCTGAGTGCCGCAGGCTTGGATGCAGTGCCGCACCATTTTGGGCATGCACTGGCATGCACTGGCCAATCATGTAGCACTTCTCTCATAAATATTAATGAGACATCACCTACCACCCTGCAAAAAAGAAATTTGCCCGCTCGTCCCCCTGCACATGAACCAACATGGCTGTCTCATCCAGCGGAGCTCCGGAGCCTCTGGAGAAACACGCGGCAAAAAAGGCTCGCATACGGTCTTCCAGAGTTTGGGAATACTTCAGTCATGACACCTTTTCTGCGCCTCTACTGTAGCTGGCGTTAATGACGCTGTTTCAGCCATTTTATATTTTCTGTTTACTTATTCTGTCATGTAAGACTGAGACAAATTATCGTTTACGACTATTCTTACACACTGTAGCCTGACTTGCTGACTTAGTAAGCTTAACTATAAGCTACCTTTGCTAGTGTTTGTGAATAACATGTTTCTCTAGTTATGAAATTATTCCATGTTTTAGCATCTGTTTCAACATTAAAGTCAAATTGGTATATTGAAATATGTAAAAACTATTGAACTATTAGCTTAAGTCTAACATAGAAAATCTACTGAATCTCTTAAGATTTTCTTTTTTGTTAATGCACTAATGTTTAAGAAGTGTCTTAAATTGAATTTCAGATTTGTGTGTGGGTGGGAGTGGGTGAATTGTATTAAATTCATACATTCCATTCTTTTGGCTCAGACATTACTGACCTAAAACAAATTGAGGCATTGGGTAAGTGCTTAAATTAGCTACTAAATGGCAAAAAATATTCTAAATATCACATTTTCCATTCTTCGGTATAATTTTTATTGAATCACCTATGCTGCCAAACATTACGCATAGATTGTCACAACACTCTATGTTTTAGTTCTTCTTTATGTGTATAGGACGGTGTGATGGTTCTGGGTGGTGGGTGTGGCCGACGCTGCTCGCGATGTTTGGCTATGCTGCAGTCCCAGGGACCAAGTTGGAACACATTTCCACCTTCAAGCTTAGGTGGAAAAACGGCACCGAGGACCCAGCAGCAGGACAACTTCTTGTCCAGACAACCAGCCCTGCTTCATCATTGAAGTAAGCCCTGTGAACAGGAGCGAGATGTACTTCTGCAGTGGATGTTATAGCGGAAAGAACATCCCATCCTCACGTCTGCCGGAGTGCCCCCTCAAGTGGGTGTGTGACTTAACTCGATGGATGAATTGGACAGAATGTACTGTTACTAGAGGTCGACCGATATGGGTTTTTCAAGTCAAGGGTCAGGCGATGGCCGATATATGCTGCTGATTTTTTTTGGCCGATAATTGGACGTTTTCCCCTCTATTTGCATGGTAAAATATCACACTAATAATAACAAACGATACACAAAATTTCTCAATTTAGCATTTATTGAATACTCAACTTGGAAACAATAACACATTTATAAACAATAAACAATAGCAGCATCAGAATCTCTGTTAGTGCACAATATAGCAGCAAACTCCTCATGTTTGACGGAAGGAAATTGTAAACAATACAAAAGGAATAAGCATGTTATCTTTAGTTGTATCCCACTTCCAGTCCCTGAGTCTTACTCACCACACTCATACTTCACAGCAAACAGACAGCAGTTAATTAACCAGAGAGAAAAATGCAAAAAACACAACAGAACTTGTAAATAATAACAAACTAATAGACAATAAAAATAGCAGCATCAGAATCTCTATTAGTGCCAAATATAGCAGCAAACTCCTCATGTCTGACGGAAGGAAAATTTGTAAATACACAAAGGAATGAGCACATCTTCAGTTTTAATCCCATTTCCAGTCCCTGAGTCTTCCTCATCCCACAAGCAGGCAAGGCATGTCACCCCGGTTGTGTGACACTTATTTTATATAATAAAATAAGTGCCCCCTGCGGGCCCCAGAGCCCGAGCAGCCGTCTCCGCTGCCTGCAGCTACCGCGCCCACGTCCGAGGCGCTTTCCCTGCCTGCAGCTCCGGGCAGGCGCTCCCTCTGCAGCCTGCAGCTCCAGTCCCTGGCCCCACTCCAGTCCCTTCTCCCCTGTGACTCTGGTACCCTCACCCCGACTGAGCCCGACCCCGGCCGCAGGTCCTTATGTCTGTGTCCCATAAGGGGAGAGGACACAGACGCACGGCTGGGGTCCCACCCGCCCAGCCCCCTGGCTCGCCCTCCCTCGCCGGCGCTAGGGCTTGGTCGGCACCTGCGGGTCCTGGCCCTCCGGGTCGGCTGTCGTCTGCGGGTCCCCCTCCGCGGCCTCGTCGCCCTGCCTCGGTCCCTCCTCCGGCGTCTTATCGGTTGCCTGCGGGCCCCCCGACGGCGGCTCCTCATTCGCCTGCTGGTCCTCCCGCTCTGGCGTGTCGGAGGACGTCGCCGTCTGCTGCGGCTCCCCCTCTCTCCTTGCCCTCGCCAGGGTCCCTTCCAGCTCCTTCGTCCCCTTCCCTGGTCTCCCCTCCGACTCCCTCCTTCGTCCCTGCGTCTGTCCCTCACCCCGTCTCCTCGGCCCCTCCGGCTCCGGCCTCCCGGCCGCCTGCAGCCCTTCCGGCTGCCTCCCGTCGCCCGCTGGGTCTCCTCGGGCTCCTCTTGGTTCCCCCTCCTTCTCTCCCTGGCCTCCCGTCTTTGTCCCTCCTGCCTCTGCTCCCCCTCGCTTTGTTCCTCCTGTCTCTGTCCCTCCTCTCTTTGTCCCTCGTCCCTCTGGCTTCTGCTCCTCTTTCCCCGATGTTCCCTTCGTTCACTCCCGGTCCTTTTGTCCTGCCTGTTCCCTCCGTGTCCCCCTTTCTGATCTGTTTCTCTGCCTTTCCTGTCTTATGTCAAGTCTTGTCCTGGCTCCTTCCCCTGTGCCAGTTCTGTCTGTCCCGTTCTGTTCCCTGTCCCTCATTAATGAGG
Organism: Brienomyrus brachyistius; assembly: GCF_023856365.1. Taxonomy (NCBI): domain Eukaryota; kingdom Metazoa; phylum Chordata; class Actinopteri; order Osteoglossiformes; family Mormyridae; genus Brienomyrus; species Brienomyrus brachyistius. The sequence continues at coordinate 44,875 of NW_026042781.1, forward strand.
TTTTATATAGATATACTAATATGCCCGGCTTGTCCGCTCCTCGTGTGTGCCACGCCCCCTGATTACCCACGTGTGCTTCCCTGATCGTCTCCTGCTTTGCCCGATTACTTGATTAGTCATGACCTATTTTAAGTCCTGGTCTTACCTGTTTGCCCTGTCCGTCATTGTAGTTTGTCAATGCCTGCGTTCCGTCCTGCTCTACCCGCTCCGTTTCCCCGATTAAAGACCCGTTTTCACAAACACAAAAAAAACTATATGTATACATATACATACACTGAACAAAATATAACGCAACACTTTTGTTTTTTGCTCCCATTTTTCATGAGATGGACTTAAAGATCTACAATTCATTCCAGATACACAATATTACCATTTCTCTCAAACATTTCTCACAAATCAGTCTAAATGTGTGATAGTGAGCACTTCTGCTTTGCTGAGATAATCCATCCCACCTCACAGGTGTGCCACATCAAGATGCTGATCTGACATCATGGGTAGTGCACAGGTGTACCTTATACTGCCCACAATAAAAGGCCACCCTGGAATGTGCAGTTTTGTCTCACAGCAAAATGCCACAGATGCCACAAGCATTGAGGGAGCGTGCAATTGGCATGCTGACAGCAGGAATGTCAACCAGATCTGTTGCTCGTGCATTGAATGTTCATTTCTCAACCATAAGCCGTCTCCAAAGGCGTTTCAGAGAATATGGCAGTACATCCAACCGGCCTCACAACGCAGACCACGTGTAACCACACCAGCCCAGGACCTCCACATCCAGCAGGTTCACCTCCAAGATCGTCTGAGACCAGCCACTCAGACAGATGATGCACGGCCCCAGTTGCAAGGATCTGTACACAGTTCTTGGAAGCTGAAATGTCCCAGTTCTTGCATGGCCAGCATACTCACCGGACATGTCACCCGTTGAGCATGTTTGGGATGTGCTTGACCGGCGTATACGACAAGCGTGTACCAGTTCCCACTAATATCCAACAACTTCGCACAGCCATTGAAGAGGAGTGGACCAACATTCCACAGGCCACAATTGACAATCTGATAAACTCTATGCGAAGAAGATGTGTTGCATTGTATGAGGCAAATGGTGGTCACACCAGATACTGACCGGTTCTGAGTCCCCAGACCCCCAATAAAGCAAAAAACTGCACATTCCTGGGTGGCCTTTTATTGTGGGCAGTATAAGGTACACCTGTGCACTACCCATGATGTCAGATCAGCATCTTGATGTGGCACACCTGTGAGGTGGGATGGATTATCTCAGCAAAGCAGAAGTGCTCAGCTATCGACACATTTAGACTGATTTGTGAGAAATGTTTGAGAGAAATGGTAATATTGTGTATCTGGAATGAATTGTAGGTCTTTAAGTCCATCTCATGAAAAATGGGAGCAGAAACAAGAGTGTTGCGTTTATATTTTTGTTCAGTATATATATTTATGGGTGTATCGAGACTAGATGGTCAGTATGGATAACTAAGGTGCACTAAAACTGGGTGAGCAGGCAAGGCATGTCACCCAGGTTGTGTGACAATTATTTTATATAAATGTATATATGTATATATATATTCCATCCACCATCCCTCCTTTACGGAGAACTGCGTTATTTTTATTGTCCATTACGAAAAAAAATAAAAAAACTATATATATATATATTATATATTTACATATATATTTATGGGTGTATCGAGACTAGTTGGTCATTATGGATAACTAAGTTGCACTAAATTGGGTGAGCAGGCAAAGCATGTCACCCAGGTTGTGTGACAATTATTTTATATATATGTATGTATATATTCCATCCACCATCCCTCCTTTACGGAGAACTGCGTTATTTTTCTTTTCTATTGCTAATAAAAAATACTATATATATGTACATATATATATATATATATATATGGGTGTATCGAGACTAGATGGTCAGTATGGATAACTAAGGTGCACTAAAATTGGGTGAGCAGGCAAGGCATGTCACCCAGGTTTGTGTGACAATAATTTTATATATATGTATATATATATTCCATCCACTATCCCTCCTTTATGGAGAACTGCGTTATTTTTATTGTCTATTGCAAAAAAAAACACAAAAAAACTATATATATATATATATATACACATATATATTTATGGGTGTATCGAGACTAGTTGGTCATTATGGATAACTAAGGTGCACTAAAATTGGGTGAGCAGGCAAGGCATGTCACCCCAGTTGTGTGACAATTATTTTATATAAATGTATATATATATTCCTCCACCACCCCTCCTTTACGGAGGACTGCTTTATTTTTATATCCATTGCGAAAAAAAAACACAAGAAAAAGAAAAAATATCTATATATATATACATATATATATATATATATATATATATATATATATATATATATATATGGGTGTGTCGAGACTAGATGGTCAGTATGGATAACTGAGGTGCACTAAAATTGGGTGAGCAGGCAAGGCATGTCACCCAGTTGTGTGACAATTATTTTATATATATGCATTATACATATTCCATCCACCATCCCCTCCTTTATGGAGAACTGCGTTATTTTTATTGTCTATTGCAAAAAAAAAACAGAAAAACTATATATATATATATATATATATATACATATATATTCATGGGTGTATCGAGACTAGATGGTCATTATGGATAACTAAAGTGCACTAAAATTGGGTGAGCAGGCAAGGCATGTCACCCAGGTTGTGTGACAATTATTTTATATAAATGTATATATATATATATATATTCCATCCACCATCCCTCCTTTACGGAGAACTGCGTTATTTTTCTTTTCTATTGCTAATAAAAAAACTATATATATATACATATATATTTATGGGTGTATCGAGACTAGATGGTCATTATGAATAACTAAGGTGCACTAAAATTGGGTGAGCAGGCAAGGCATGTCCACCCCGGTTGTGTGACAATTATTTTATATATATATTCCATCCACCATCCCTCCTTTACGGAGGACTGCCTTTATTTTTAATATCCATTGCGAAAAAAAAACACAAGAAAAAGAAAAAATATCTATATATATATACATATATATATATATATATTATATATATATATATATATATATATATATGGGTGTGTCGAGACTAGATGGTCAGTATGGATAACTAAAGTGCACTAAAATTGGGTGAGCAGGCAAGGCATGTCACCCAGGTTGTGTGACAATTATTTTATATAAATGTATATATATATATATATATATATATATATATATTATATATATATATATATATATATATATATATATCCATCCACCATCCCTCCTTTACGGAGAACTTGCGTTATTTTTCTTTTCTATTGCTAATAAAAAAACTATATATATGTACATATATATATATAATATATATATGGGTGTATCGAGACTAGTTGGTCATTATGGATAACGATAACTAAGTTGCACTAAAATTGGGTGAGCAGGCAAGGCATGTCACCCAGGTTGTGTGACAATTATTTTATATATATATGTATATATATATTCCCTCCACCACCCCTCCTTTACGGAGGACTGCTTTATTTTTAATATCCATTGCGAAAAAAAAACACAAGAAAAAGAAAAAATATCTATATATATATACATATATATATATATATATATATATATATATATATATATATGGGTGTGTCGAGACTAGATGATCAGTATGGATAACTAAAGTGCACTAAAATTGGGTGAGCAGGCAAGGCATGTCACCCAGGTTGTGTGACAATTATTTTATATAAATGTATATATATATATATATATATATATATATATATATATATATATATATATATATATATATATATATATATTCCATCCACCATCCCTCCTTTACGGAGAACTGCGTTATTTTTCTTTTCTATTGCTAATAAAAAAACTATATATATGTACATATATATATATATATATATGGGTGTATCGAGACTAGTTGGTCATTATGGATAACTAAGTTGCACTAAAATTGGGTGAGCAGGCAAGGCATGTCACCCAGGTTGTGTGACAATTATTTTATATATATATGTATATATATATTCCCTCCACCACCCCTCCTTTACGGAGGACTGCTTTATTTTTAATATCCATTGCGAAAAAAAAACACAAGAAAAAGAAAAAATATCTATATATATACATATATATATATATATATATATATATATATATATATATATATATATATATATATATATATATATGGGTGTGTCGAGACTAGATGGTCAGTATGGATAACTAAGGTGCACTAAAATTGGGTGAGCAGGCAAGGCATGTCACCCAGGTTGTGTGACAATTATTTTATATATATGCATATACATATTCCATCCACCATCCCTCCTTTACGGAGAACTGCGTTATTTTTATTGTCTATTGCAAAAAAAAAACAGAAAAACTATATATATATATATATATATATATATATATATATATATATATATATATATATACATATATATTCATGGGTGTATCGAGACTAGATGGTCATTATGGATAACTAAAGTGCACTAAAATTGGGTGAGCAGGCAAGGCATGTCACCCAGGTTGTGTGACAATTATTTTATATAAATGTATATATATATATATATATATTCCATCCACCATCCCTCCTTTACGGAGAACTGCGTTATTTTTCTTTTCTATTGCTAATAAAAAAACTATATATATATGTACATATATATATATATATATATGGGTGTATCGAGACTAGTTGGTCATTATGGATAACTAAGTTGCACTAAAATTGGGTGAGCAGGCAAGGCATGTCACCCAAGTTGTGTGACAATTATTTTATATATATGTATATATATATTCCATCCACCATACCTCCTTTATGGAGAACTGCGTTATTTTTATTGTCTATTGCAAAAAAAAAACAAAAAAAACTATATATATATACATATATATTTATGGGTGTATCGAGACTAGATGGTCATTATGAATAACTAAGGTGCACTAAAACTGGGTGAGCAGGCAAGGCATGTCACCCAGGTTGTGTGACAATTATTTTATATATATGTATATATATATTCCATCCACCATCCCTCCTTTATGGAGAACTGCGTTATTTTTATTGTCTATTGCAAAAAAAAAAACAAAAAAAACTATATATATATATACATATATATATATGGGTGTATCGAGACTAGAAGGTCATTATGCATAACTAAAGTGCACTAAAATTGGGTGAGCAGGATAGGCATGTCACCCCAGTTGTGTGACAATTATTTTATATATATGTATATATATATATATATTCCCTCCACCACCCCTCCTCTACGGAGGACTGCTTTATTTTTATTTCCATTGCAAAAATAAAAAATTTTAAAACACAAAAAAAAAAAAAAAACGAAAATAATAATAATAAAAATAATTTTGAATGTGTATTCAAATAAGTTTGAATGTGTGTGAACTATATATAAATATATATATACACATGCATATACAGAAATATATACACACACACACATATATATATATACACACACACACACAGACACACACTCACATAAACACATACACACACTGTGTACAGTCTTATGCAAAGGTTTGGCACCCCTTGACAAATAACATCTTTTCAATTACAAAAGCAACAATATCAGTTAATACAGTCTCTTTAGGAACTGGGGGAAAAATACACAATATTTTCAGCAAACATTGATGAATAGTTACTTTTTATGCCATAAATTGAACAAAATTACAAAATAAAAACATTATTATGGCACTCTGCAAAAGTTTGGGCACCCTACGTAATCAGTACTTAGTAACACCTCCTCTGCCAGATATCACAGCTTACAAGCGCTTCTTATAGCCAGCTGAAAGGCTTTCAGTTCTTGTACTTGGGATTTTCTCACATTCTTCCTTGCAAAAGGCTTCTAGTTCTGTAATATTCTAATATATCAAGGGCTGTATTGTCAAATAGGAGATCGGCAGCATTCTCCCACCTGAGAAAACTGTACTACAATGCCCTTGATAGTGTGTAGAAACACACTCGTCAGCTCTAGTCCTCCTGTAACAACGCAAAAGGACTGGCAACCCTCAGGTATTTATGCGTGCGATTGTATGATAAATTCACCCTGACAGTCTCACACTTCTCTTGGTACCAACAGGTCTCATGGAATATATAAAAGGCAACTGCAACAATTATACTCGGCACTAAACATCGAGGCACGGAAATGCAGCAGAGCTTGTGTATTTCTCAGGATGCATTCTAGTAAAATGCCCGGAAAATGAGCTAAAGACATATTTCAAGGGGCACTATATAAAACCGATGGAAATTTTACTGATTAAATAAAAGGAAAAGCATCGTTTGAAAAATCACAAATGTTTCTAAGATTCAATGCATCGCTTTTTGACCACATCATAGCGATGAACACATCATTGTTCCTGACAATGTCCTAATACAGAAATAAAACTTTATGTTGGTAAACTCAAAAAGCCTTCAGCTGTCACACTGGCTAACGATCTCAAACGATTATAAAGCAGCATTTTGAAAAGCGCTGTTTTAAAATAACAGATACAACACTTACCTTGTCTTCTGGCCAAATGCTTTTCACGGCTTGGCACTCCAACGGTGCTGAAACGAAATTTGTATTTCCTCCTACCTCGTTGGCCCTTCAGTTCTTCTTTTCTCCCTTTGGATGTTTTTTTCCTTCTTCTTTGGATATTGTTTTTTATTTTTGTTTGTTTTTTTTTACTTTGCATGTTTTTCCTTCTTCGGATATTATTTTTTTGGCTTATTTTTTTAGACGATGTTTTTTTCGTCTTCTTTAAAAATTGATTTTTTTCGTCTTCTTTAAATATTGTTTTTTTTTTCATCCTTTTGATGTTGTTTTACGGAACAAGAGCCGTACAGTGCTACTCTATCAGGAGGTAGCGCCAACTGAACGCCTTGAAGCAGTACCCAGCTCTTTTATAGGGAGCGTCAACCCGAAGTCAAGTTCTAGAACGTTGCACTCACTTTTCATTGGTTTCCCAGCTATGCTGTCAGAATAATGTTTGCTGATTGGTCGAAAATTTTAAAACGTACCCGAGTACTGTAAAAAAAACTCAAGATCTTGCTACCCTACGGAGCACCCATAAGGTGATTTTTTTTATACGTTATATGCAGCTATTTGTAGCAGGCCGTAATTAGACTAATCCACCCTTTGTCAATAAAGCCAACAAGAGAACAGGTTGCCCAAAGTTTGCTCAGGTACACGCCACAGCACAACCTTAAAAACACATCCAGCACAAATCACACTAGTGAATGACACAGCAAATCACAGCAATAAAAAAGACCCCTATGGGCAATCCAGCACCCAGACTACAGGTGCCAAAAGGCCCAGCCTGCCTAATAATGAACCCAAAATATACATACAACAAAGAAAAAGACACAAACAAAAAAGAAAATAAAACTAGCCAGCTGCTCCCACTAAACCCCGCTCCCGAGGCCACTAAGCCGGCTGGCTTGATAATACACGATACAACCTCAGATAAAACATATTAAAGCAACACCAGGGAGGTTTACAACCTGATCCTTAAAATTATCGACCCGTAATTCCACCTTGAAAACCCCTAAAGAACAGTAGTTTACCCCATGACTCACTGCCCCATTCAAACAAAAAAAAAACAGGTTTTTGGGGTAACCTTTAGGTCAGCTCTTCAAAACCAGGTATGAGGACTCTTCAGCTAATCAGTCCTCTAATTAGAAATCTAATTAGGGAGTTGCAGCGAAAACCTGCATACACACCGGCCCTTTGCGGATAAGATTGTTCACCCCTGAAACAAGCAAACAGAAAGGCTGCTACACTGCAAATTCAATATGCCCGCCGATGCTCCCCCAAATCTATCAGGACCCTGCCTGTCTTTCCCGTGCCTGCTCCTTTGCCAATATGCCCTACCATCGGAACATGCACAGCCATCTCGCCCCGGCTATGCCTCCAGTCCGAACTGCAGTTCCTATACCTGCCTATAATTGCCTGGCTACAATCCATCCCCCAAAATGAAATTGATGACCCAACGATCACAGCTAAGAATTCTATCCCCAAACCACTGGTCTTCCTCCCCAACCGAACGATCATTCACTGACCGTGGTAACTTATAAGGGTTGGTATGATGACCAGTGGTGGACCTCACCGAACGTTTAACTGGTCTCTACACCTCGGGGGGGACATAACCTCCTCCATTATACGAGGCCTACTTGTGGATGCTCTATTGCGACCCCTCCCACCAGCCCTGTCCCCGTAAAACCACAGAGTCCTCATCCGATTCCATTTCTGTTGCCCCTGTGGGCAACCCAGACTCAGGAGACATTACCAGAACATCTTCCCCTGACATAACAACCCCCTGTGGTACTGGACGCAACTCTGTTCGGTGAACTTGACGGACAACCCCGTCCCCCTCCATTGGAGTTGCAGAGTAAACTGCACCCTGATCTTGGGGACACCGAACTACCATATACAAACAGGCATCCCAATGATCCTGTATTTTACCTCGAACATGGTTCCGCAAACACACCAGCTGACCTTCATCAAACCCCTAATCATTAACCAACTCATTGTGTTTCCGATTTCGTGGTGTGGCTTGTTCCTCCAACTAAGCCTTCACATACTCTTGAAGCACCTGCAAACTTTCCTGATGGTTTTGTACCCATTCCTCCAAAGGTCCACCATACTGACTGATCCCGGCAGGAGCCTGAAGATAGTGTATCGGTAATCGAGGCTCACAGCCAGACCTTAAATAAAAAGGCATCATCCAGTCATTTGGTGGGGTGTAGTATTGTAAGCTTCTCTGCTGGAGGAAGTGTGTGAAGCAAATTGTGCAAAAAAAATATTAAAGCAACACCAGGGAGGTTTACATCTAGATCCTTAAAATGATCGACCTGCAATTCCACCTTGAAAATCCAATTACCATATAAAGGATACAAGATGTAAAGATGACAAATGACATGGCACACATTTGTTGTTTAGACTGTTGTGTCAGGTTAATTGAAAGCTGAAGGATCTTAGTGTTTACTAGTCTAAGTAACAGAATGTCTAAACACTGTGCTTGCCTTTATGGGTTTTTAAGCAGAACATATAGGTATAGAAACATATTAACATTACGTTTCACGATTCACTGACTGGAGAATAGGAGAATATACACATCAATATTACTACTTAAGTTAACTAACCCTAATCCCAACCCCTATTGGCACGGAGCCCGCCAGGGTTCAGGTGAGATATAAATCTGTAATCTGTATCAATGGTTTTGCTATCCATACCCACCCTATTAATGTTAGCTTCCCAGGGTTTCTTGTTAGACAAGCTCTGTGTCTCTCTATACCCCCATTTACTGCACGACTGATTGTCCATTTATAAAGAATCAAATAGGGTGAAGATGGTTTTAGTTTACAATTACTCTGGAAGGTGACCAGATTAAAAAAAAACTAAATACCATGCCTACGTGTATGTAATCTCCATCACAGTCCCCATTTTCCCCATAATCCTCGTTTTGATAGTGCCAATTTGTGTAATGTGAGTTTTTTTTTTTTTTTAAAAACTGTTATAGAAGAACATACTGGATGCCACATGTGTACAATTACCCCTTTCTAATTAGTGGGGTCCGTTGTGTCAGCTACAGCCTTTACTAACATACACATAAGTATACAGTCTTACAGCACTTTTGTTTTCCTTTTGTATTTAATGGTTTTCCATTTAGGGGGCAGCATGGTGGTGCAGTGGTTAGCACTGTTGCCTCACACCTCTAGGGCCCGGGTTCGAGTCTCCACCTGGGTCACATGTGTGTGGAGTTTGCATGTTCTACCCATGTCATCGTGGGGTTTCCTCCGGGTACTCTGGTTTCCCCCACAGTCCAAAAACATGCTGAGGCTAATTGGAGTTGCTAAATTGCCCATAGGAGTGTATGCGTGAGTGAATAGTGTGTGAGTGTGCCCTGCGATGGGCTGGCCCGCCATCCTGAGTTGTTCCCTGTCTCGTGCCCATTGCTTCCGGGATAGGCTCCAGACCCCCCGCGATCCAGTAGGATAAGCGGTTTGGAAAATGGATGGATGGATGGACAGTTTTCCATTTGAGGAATTAGCAAAAAACTGCAGTGCATGATGGGTAGGATCTAAAGGCTGCCTAACGCCCTTAATTTGTTTGCAATTTCGCCAGGTAGGCTACCTTCTTTAAACTGCGTTTTGCTAGACTACACATTTCGAGATGTTTTATTGTAGTCTTGGTAAATATATATATATAGTTTAGCCTAACCCAGCCACTTAAGGGAGCAAGCCAGCTCAGGTAGGTGCCAGTCCCAAGCCCGGATTAATGGAGAGGGTTGGCGTCAAGAAATAAAGAGAAATAAAGACAACTAATACTCCTAGTTTGCGAGATCTGACTGCAATGGCAGCACTGCTACAAGGGTGTGGATAAATCTATACAAATATCACCTGCATGCACATTACTTCTTTTACAATAACCAACTCCTGATCCATACTGTTAGTCATGAAAAAAAAAACTATCGTGTACATAGAGGCCCTGTGTAAAAAGATAACTGCCAAGGAAAAGATCAAAAACATTTATTTCAAGGATACAAAGTTTTTATGGTCATGTACAGTGTACAGTGCAATTCTTATTTGATTAACTTGAATGTCTCCACAGACTAGACGATTAAACAAATAAAGCAGCGCAACATTACAATAACTAATAACAAATAAACAAAGCTCACGAGTACTATTACAGTATTTATATCATTTATTTAAACTTAATTTTACCAGGTAAATTAACTACAAAGCAGTTACCACTGCTTTACCTGCTTCTCGGGAGAAATAGCAGATATACGTCATGTATGTGACTAAATTCTTAAGCCAATAAGGGCAAAGTTGTGTCGTAATGGAGGCGGATCCAGTTTGTGCAGCCGGTTAAAGACACTACGGGCATGTAAATGGAGAACGAAATTATAGTTATAATTCGGCGTGTTCGCGAAAACGACTTCATTTATTTTCTTATTGATTTATCGACAGACCATCATACTTTTTAGACGTTATAATAACAACACTCTATTGATCCCCAAAGAGAGAAATTCTCTCCTTGCCTGCCCCCTCTTACTGTCCATGATACACAAGCACATATGTAGAAAAACGTCAGCTTGGAAGCCAAGGCTGGACTTAACCTACTCTATTCTGGTATTCTGTTCTCCCAAGTAAGGCATCCCAAGTTCGAATCCAACTTCCGACAAAAGTTCTTCAATCGCTACAGCACAATTTGAGCCACTGATCGGCTTTAATTGCTTTGTTTTATTTTTGCGTTTCAGGCAAAACTACATAACACTTAAAGACACTACGGGCATGTAAATGGAGAACGAAATTATAGTTATAGCGAATCTCCTACACACAATACCAAGGTTACCGAACTTTGGTCAGCTGGCCGGAGTGAGACGTTCAATTCCCGTAAGATTTCTTTGCGCCAGCCTGAGAGTCTGAAAACACGTCACACCAGATGCATGAGAGATGGAAACCTGGGATATTCAGTCGAATCAGATCAAATATGATGCTAAGTTAGTACTAAGTTAAAATATGTTCCGCACTTGTAACATGCACCCATGATTTGGAACAGCAGCATACCTGTCAAGGTTTGGATTTGAAAATAAAGGAAATTTTCCGGCACCCGCCGTGAGCCATCCGCAACCAGGCTCCAGTATCCCTTACATTTTAAGACAGGAAATATAAAATAATATAAATATATAAAATATATAAAATATATTTTTGGCCACAACCGGGATTCGAACCCCGGTCTCCCGTGTGAAAGGCGGCGATCTTACCACTACACTATCCAGCAACTATATAATATAAGGGAGATTTACGGGAAAATACTAATACGGGAGGACGGCGGGAAAGAGAAGTAAAATACGGTAGTTTCCCGGCCAAAACGGGAGACTTGACAGCTATGGCTGTCTCTGGCCACGCCCCCTACAGTCGGTCCGGCCCCTGTTCGCGTGTTCGCGAAAACGACTTCATTTATTTTCTTATTGATTTATCGACAGACTTTTTAGACGTTATAATAACAACACTCTATTGATCCCCCTCTTACTGTCCATGATACACAATGACGAGACACATGTTCACTAATGACGAGAACTATTCTATTTTTTATGCCGGGGGTCCTTCAAATCTTACATTTACAAATCTTGTTCTTGTTCTCTGCTTTCTCCTTTCTCGTTCCCGTAGATATATATTATTATACGGAGATTTACGGAGTCTTCAAAGACGGTCCGGCTCCAGCTCAAGGATCACTGTTGCTGTGGTGTAGATCAGCTGATCTGTAGTAGTCTTCTACGTACATCTTCTAGTAGACCTTCTGAGGGTACTTCACGCATTCTTGGTCGGAGGGTCCAGGTTTCCAGCTTAGCTTATTTCTTATTTCTCAGGTCAGCTGCTCTTGTTTGGGATGTGCTTGACCGGCGTATACGACAGCGTGTACCAGTTCCCACTAATATCCAACAACTTCGCACAGCCATTGAAGAGGAGTGGACCAACATTCCACAGGCCACAATTGACAATCTGATAAACTCTATGCGAAGAAGATGTGTTGCATTGCATGAGGCAAATGGTGGTCACACCAGATACTGACCGGTTCTGAGTCCCCAGACCCCCAATAAAGCAAAAAACTGCACATTCCAGGGTGGCCTTTTATTGTGGGCAGTATAAGGTACACCTGTGCACTACCCATGATGTCAGATCAGCATCTTGATGTGGCACACCTGTGAGGTGGGATGGATTATCTCAGCAAAGCAGAAGTGCTCACTATCACACATTTAGACTGATTTGTGAGAAATGTTTGAGAGAAATGGTAATATTGTGTATCTGGAATGAATTGTAGGTCTTTAAGTCCATCTCATGAAAAATGGGAGCAGAAACAAGAGTGTTGCGTTTATATTTTTGTTCAGTATAGAATAAGCCCAGATTTATGTTTATTCAGTGGAGATAAGTACAACCTCTAAAGATAGGCCTACACCCGTTTTGGCAGTGTCTCCGGATCCCATGACAAATAATGCCTTCAGTACATCCTCCTCAACCCACACTGAAAGCAGAAGTGCTATGGGCTTTGCAAACGGTTTGCCGACATCACTCCTATACGTCCAATGATGACATTCACACCGTCTCCAGGGTGATGTTCCCTGACTCGCAGGGTCACTTGTGGTAAAGATAAAACCGCTTTTCTTGCGCGATTTGGACTCGCTCCATATATTAAAAGGGAGCTTCGTTGTCATGTTTGACGTAAGTATGAACAGGACCATCAAAAGAAAACAACTGGATGTGCATGTCAGGTATTGGGTGAATTATGAGAATGGCTCTCGAGTGCAGTCCTGGTTCTGGGATCACAGTACATGAGCCACTCCACCGCTGAAGACTTACTGGAGAAGTTTAAGGTAAGCCATTCAATAACATTTAAACTCATTAACGAACCCATGATTTTTAAATATCCATGGTTTATCTTTACATGTGTTTAAATGGGAGAACCATATTTATTGGTAAGCATATTTTAAAGATTTTATTGCTGCTTCATGGCTTTTGCTGCAAAAAAAATAGTTCATTGAGGAAATAGAATGTTTAAGTGTTGTGTAGCAACATGTACAGCTGTTGTACAGGCAAAAACTCTGGCTCAGTCCAAAGGAGGTGGATATAGGAATGGCTGTCATCAAGGTGGGACTTCTGTGAATTCACTGGTATCTTTACATACAAATGTATCAAACAATTGTGAAGTAAAAAATATGTGAATAACATGGAGTTTGAGCTGGTTTGATATGTACAGCTGAGGTAGTGTTAACCTTGGGCTGAGTGTGCAGAAAGATTCTGGAAATTTGACAAACCATCTTTTTGTCAGAGACAGTCAGGAGCCAAAGGCAGTGGAAGTGACCTTGGTGTCCTTCAGATTAAAAAAAATTGCCAGATTGTGCTCTCAAAAATGTGCAAAAAGGCCTTGGATAAATGCCCTCTGAAGTACTCGATTGTACATGAGATGACGTGCTTGGACCCAAACAAAATGCACACCAGCCAGATAACTGCCAGCAGAAAAGGAGAAATCTCATGCAGAAGTTTGCGCAGGAGAATCGGTTGGCAGGCAGGATATCTGCTGGTAAATCATAGGATAAGAATAGGATAGTTCAGAATATTATTTTTAAATTATGCTTTTCTTTTTTCACATCTAACTGAATCAGGGACGGATTACAAACCGGGTTAGCGGGGCCGCTGCCCAGGGGCCCTTGGGGTGCAGGGGGCCCGTGGGCCCCAAGCCCAAAACAATTTGCAACGCTTATCAGCAATGTATTTTCGTTTGTCTATTTTAGAGGGCCTACATTCTTTGATCCTCTGCCTACAAGGTCCCCTGACCCTATAGGGAGGGTGTTTGGCTGCCAAGGGCCCTTGACTTGTGGTGGTTGTGGTGGTGGTGCAGGTGGTGGTGGTGGGGGGGGGCCTCGCGAACGTTTTACCCAGGGGCCCACACAACCCATAATCCGTCCCTGAACTGAATAGTGTTAACACGTAGATTTTAGCAGTATTTAGAAGACCGACTCTTGGTGTTTGAAAAGAAGCATCAGCCCAGTTATATTTTCTTTGATGAGCCTAGAGATATCTCAAGATTAAATTAAAATGATTGCACATTTATGGTATCATAGGAAAATTGGGTTATAAATCACTTTCCTATTCTACATGTGATTCTGTGTATTGACATTGTTGATCTGCATCTAATCTACTGTAATTAATGTAATTACAGGTGATGCAATATCCCAGCAGTCTGATAATCACCTGCACAATGAGGCAAAAGGCTTGGATTTTATATCCTTCATTCCTTCAGCACCATCCAAAGTTGATGTCTTTTTACATCAAAAAGTTAGTGGGCCTTATCCTGACCTCTGGATGTTCTGCAAGAACTTGCTGCTGCTGTCCTATGGGCAAGCCGAAGTGGAACGAATAGAGGTGGAGACCTGCAACTTATCAGAGGAAACAGTTGTTGCACAGAGGCTTATATGCGACCATGTCAGAGTGTGTGGGGGAGCAACCAAAGCGCCTCTGACCAAAGGTGAAAGATGAGCGAAAAGCAAAAAAGAAAACTTGAGGAACTCAAGAGGAAGAGAGTCTCACTGGAAAGTGTATGTGAGAGTTTACAAAAGGATGCTGAGCACATGGCAGAGGAAGCAGAGAGTGCTGCTGGAACCAAAAGGGCAACATTACTTACCAAGTCCAATACTCTGAGCCGACGAGCGAAGGAGGAGAAAGAGCAGTTGGTGGTCTTAAATGCAGATACTGAAGAATAGGCTACTGAACTGTGACTCCTAACACATCAAGAGTGAATCGGTGGAAACAAAAATATTTAGGTTCTTTGCATTTTTGGAGTATTTTACTTTCTGTGCCTGTTTGTACATTGTTCACAGCCATAATACTTTATAATTACAAGGTAGTTTTATGTTAGAGCTCTTGCTCCAATAAATATGTGCCTTGTAATTAACTAAATTCTAGGCTATTCAGTTTTTTTTGCCCTCGTGATGGTCGTGGGTTGTGAAAAAAGCCTTCTTCTTAGGGGTACCGCTGGGGCCAGCCGGGCGTATGTCGTGGCTTCAGTGAGTACTTATGTTTGTCATGCTGCCTGTGTACTTTATAGCGGCACAACATATTTCTGCAAATTGCATGCGTCAAATTGTCTGTCTCTCTTAAAAAATATGAAGTGTCACCAAAATTTTAAACGGGGAATCAATCTCAATGAAAAATATTCGTCAAGTAACGTTTCTAAAATAATATAGACATACTAATAATTATATATTAATAAATCGGATGAACGATGCATCCCAAATTGTATCCGCTGCGCACTTCTTAATCAGGGCAATCGCATCGTGGAGGTTTCTGCAGACGCCCAAAAAGACTTACTTAAGAAAACTGTTGCATGATAATTTGTACCATTTTCAAGGGTGGGGGGCGTGCAGTAGATGCCCCCTTTATTTTTGTGCTTCTGCCGTTCAAACCGAGCAGCACTGAGTTTGTCATGGCACCTGACGCCAAATCTACTGCTTAGCTGCTACAGACAGAACTATCTTCAAATCACCACTAGGGGGTGTCAATGCTGCAGCTTCGTTCTATGGTTGATCTTTTTCAAAGACAGTTTTTTTTCTCTCTCTCCACATAATCAACTTAACTGATTAGCGTGCTTTCATAGTAATGGTTTTTAATCCGTGTTAATCTTCTGAACAATGACTAGTAAAGGTTCTATGAGGTTGTCCTACTTACTATGGATTTTAAGTTTTTTATCAAGGTGTTAAAACGTACCACAGTTGCCAGTCCTGTGTTTTATGTCTAGCAATTTGTACAGTTTCTTCAGTATAAACACATGCCATGATCTGTGAGAATCTCCTCCAGAACTCTGCATTTCCTCAAGATCTTTTTGTAATATTGCATCATGGCACTGCTCAGAACAACACAGATGGTGCATAACAACACAAGGGAGTACAAGACAACATGGTGCAGAAACAGTGCGATACAAAGCAGGACAAAACTGGATGATACGTGGTCAGTGGTGGATAAAGTGCAGTAACAGCTGTACAGTGCAGCTGCCGTGGAAATGACTGTTACAGGGGATGCAAAAGCTGCAGGTTTGAATTGTTTGGCGAATGAAGCTGTTCATGAATCTGCTAGTCAGTGTTTGTGGATGGTGGTCAGAGTCCTGGATTATAGACTGAACCTTGTTACTGTGGCAGTTAAAGTACAGCTGGTCAATGGAGGGCAGTTCAGTGCGAATGATGTTCTTAACAGACTTCGCAATGTACTGCCTTCCTGTCATGTGGCTCCACCATACCATAGTACTACTGTAAGAACTAGGGATGTAACGATACATTCAACTCACCATTTGATACGATTCACGATTCTGAGTTCACGATACAATTTTCTCATTTTTTGCAGAATGAGCTGCAGACAAATATATTCAAAAATATTCTTATATTTATCTTTCTGAACTGTTGACACTGTTGTGAACAGTGCAACTGAATTTGAATAAAATACTGTTGAAAAAAATCCCAAATCAAAATAAGTAAATAAAAAAAAATAAATCAAATAAATAAGCTAAGGTTTGCATGTGCAGCTTTTTAGCGTGCTTTGCCCTTTTAATAATCTTCACTCAGCTCACGGTGGTGCCAGTGGACCTGTTTGTGTATGTTATCAGTCTATTACAATGTTTGCATGCAGTTTATGTCTTGTCTGTGCTTTTCTCGCTGTTTCCTCCTCGTTTGTGATTACCGGAAAGCTAATATGCTGCCACACCGCCAATTGAAGATCGGGCGGTGCGTCCATCCATCCATTTTCTGAAACCACTTAATCCCAACTGAGATCGCGGGGGAGACCGGAGCCTATCCCGGGAACAAGGGGCGCAGACAGGAACCAAGCCCAGGCAGTCACCTACACACCGCAGGTCGCACACACTCACACAACTACAGGGCCAATTTAGACTCACCAGTCAACCTATCCTGCATGCTTTTGGACCGTGGGAGGAACCTGGAGTCCCCGGCGAAAACGGGGAGAGCATGCGAACTCCACACAGAAAGGGCCCTGGACCGAAGCCAGCACTAACCACTGTGCCGTCCTCAGTTTCAAATTCATTCATCATCTCGCGTTCGCTCAAAACCAAAAACTGACGTACGATGTCGACGTGATACGCAGTGACATCTGACGTCAAACTCACATTGTGAAATCAAATGTAATATTACACCAGTTTTTCTGTTAAAGTACTGTGAAGTACTCCTACAATAGTGATTCATTTTCCACATCAGCCGGTTTAAATCTTCATGCATTTGCACCGATTTTTAACTGATTTGTGATTCATCATTACATGCCAGGGCCAGCAGCTCTGCATGGCTCGACCCTCATAAACATTCTCCACACATGCTGTTCAGGCAGTGGCCACAGAAATTCCCCCAGTGAACTTTATGCTTTCTGTCGGAGAGTATGCTGTGTTCTGGCCTTAAACCCTGCATACTACTTTGCAGACTTTGATCCTCTTAACAACAATTGGCATTTCTGGTGGCTGAATATCCATCCATCCGTCATCCAACTGCATGCTTAAAAGCTGTGAATAATAGTAATAATTCTTAAAATTGCAACTATCTAGAATTTCAGCCTAGTTACTCAGCTAAATTACTATTTAAACCTAGAATAATTTCTATAAGGGGCGGCATGGTGGTGCAGTGGTTAGCACTGTCGCCTCACACCTCTGGGACCCGGGTTCGTGTCTCCGCCTGGGTCACATGTGTGTGGAGTTTGCATGTTCTCCCCATGTCGTTGTGGGGTTTCCTCTGGGTACTCCGGTTTCCCCCCACAGTCCAAAAACATGCTGGGGCTAATTGGAGTTGCTGAATTGCCCGTAGGTGTGTGTGTGTGAGTGGATGGTGTGTGAGTGTGCCCTGCGATGGGCTGGCCCCCCATCCTGGGTTGTTCCCTGCCTCGTGCCCATTGATTCTGGGATAGGCTCCGGACCCCCCGCGACCCAATAGGATAAGCGGTTTGGAAAATGGATGGATGGATAATTTCTATATGTGTGATAGAATCAAAAAATATTTTGTTTTACATATAAATCTTCACAAGGTGTATTACACATGGTATTCCCCAGACACCGCCACCCCAACAGATGCTTTGTTTGTTAAGACAATAGCTCAGAAAGTGGTTGATCGATCTTTTGCAGCTTTTACCAAGGTTTGTACAAGCCAAAATTAAATTTTGAAACGGATCCCTGCCACACCCTGCCCTCCTGAACCTCCCGTTTCCTCCCTAGTGTGGTATAACGTGCCATGCCTGTTCCGCGTTTGTTTTACCTCTCCTTCCTGCCCTTGTGTTACTCATTTCAGGTGCCTCTAGTTTGCTCCCTGCTTAGCCTTGTATAAATGTGCTTCTCAGTCCTGCCTTTAATGTTGCTGCTGCTGTTTGCCTGTGTGTTCTTCCCTGCTTATGATTCCCCCGTGATCCAGTTGTGATCCAGTTGTCTTCATATCATGTATTCACATTCCTCAGCTGAGAGTGAACAAAGTTCTGTGGAAAGTATCTGACTACAGATAGACTTTCACCCAGTTCTCTGCGGGAGCTCTGATTACAGAGTGACTCCCCGACTACTTCTGAAGCCCTTCCTTAAGTATCCAGACCAGGTGATGGCATGTTTCTGAAGACTGACTAATTTCGGTCAATGGTTAATTTTAGGGGCATTGCTGACCTTGGTTCTCAAGTCCCCAGCCAATCAGATCACTTTAGGGGGTGGTTGTAATTCCCTTGTTCTACCATGAGAGAATCTCTCTCAGTTTGGTGGGTTGAGCCGAAGTTTCTGTATTTCTCTTAGGAAAAGCTATACTGCCTTAAATCTGAGAGTATAATACTCCTCGTCTCATGCCTATTCAAACGAGACCAAACATGCGTGTATTTGTCCCTAACATCTATGTGTGCTGAGTTATCCTGTTTATAGTGGAAAAGGTGTCTGTGTCTGGAGGCTGACAGCTGTTGTTGCTGTGGATTGATTGTGGAACTCTGGTCACTCCGGGGGTGAAAGGTCTTGCTTTTTCTGTGCTGCTCCAGTTATTCCTATCCAGTCTCTCAGGAGCCGGCAGGCCTTTGCCTTCCTTAAAAGGGGTGGTTTGACGAGTTGAGTCCAGTCTTGCCTGGGCCAGCGGAGCTCTGAAATAGACTGATGCAGGCTGATCAGAGTTGGGGCCTGCAGGACCTATAAGTTTTATGTCCTTACAGAATGTAAGTGGCATCATACTAAACTAGTGGTGTTCGAACTAGCATGGAAAGAGGCTATGGGTAGCTACAAAAAGGCTCTTAGTGCCGCCAAATCATCTAGTATCTATCAGAACTAATTGAAATAAACAAAAATAATCCTAGATTCCTATTTACTATGGTGTCCAAGCTGACTAATAACCAGACCACTGGTTATTTTCCAGTGACGACTTTATGAAACTTTTTGACCAAAAATATGCTCAATTAAACAGAACATTTTGAATATTGAATATTGGTTAACCAGTCAGAACTGATGTACTTAATTTTATCTTCAAATTCATCTACTTGTATGCTAGAACCTGTTCCATCAAAATTATTCAGCGATGCTCCCAGCATTGATTGAACCGCTACTAGCAATAGTTAAACTAAAACATATAATCATATTACCCCAATTTTATCTTCACTGCACTGGCTGCCAGTTAGATTTCGTGTTGACTACAAAACACTGCTCTTAACCTATAAAGCTGTAAATGGTCTTGCACCGCAGTATGTGAGTGACCTCATTTGCGTTCCGAATCATACACTTAGATGACGAGATGGAGGTATTCTATCCGTACCCAGAATAAAGAACATTACCTTTGGGGGAAGAGCATTTGCTCATAAAGCACCACAGCTATGGAATAAACTTCCTATTAGTGTTCGGAACTCAGACACAATCTCTGCTTTTAAGTCAAGGCTTAAGATGTACCTCTTTCGCCAGTCTTTTGGATAGTTAAATCTTCTTTTCTAAGGTGAATGGGAAATCTGGAGGTTCATAGTTATTTGAGATTGAAGGGGAAAGGGGGGATTGGTGCTGTCGTCCTGCCACTCTCGCCGATCACTTAAGCTGTGGATGGGAGGTGGCTTGACGCCAAAACCTCTGTAAACCCTCATGCCTGTGCTTCCTTCCAGGTCACTCTTTTAGGCAGGCTGTCATAGTTGCTTTAGTCCTGCCGGTTAGGTGTAGGGCAATAACTCTTCTCCATCTTCTCTTTTTCGAGCTGATACCGAGCCGACTACACCGTGTGAACCCGCACCTGGACTCCTGGATATAACTACATGAAACCAACTGGGACTTTATAACTATATGAACTCTAATGAATGTCAATGTAAATGCAGTTTCATGCTCCTTGGTCGCCCAGAGGAGGATGGGGTCCCCTTCTGAGTCTAGGTTCCACTCAAGGTTTCTTCCTGCTAGAGGGAGTTTCCTTGCCACTGTCGCCTCAGGCTTTTAAATATAAATATAAATATATAAAATATATAAAATATATTTTTGGCCACAACCGGGATTCGAACCCCGGTCTCCCGTGTGAAAGGCGGCGATCTTACCACTACACTATCCAGCAACTATATAATATAAGGGAGATTTACGGGAAAATACTAATACGGGAGGACGGCGGGAAAGAGAAGTAAAATACGGTAGTTTCCCGGCCAAAACGGGAGACTTGACAGCTATGGCTGTCTCTGGCCACGCCCCCTACAGTCGGTCCGGCCCCTGTTCGCGTGTTCGCGAAAACGACTTCATTTATTTTCTTATTGATTTATCGACAGACTTTTTAGACGTTATAATAACAACACTCTATTGATCCCCCTCTTACTGTCCATGATACACAATGACGAGACACATGTTCACTAATGACGAGAACTATTCTATTTTTCATGCCGGGGGTCCTTCAAATCTTACATTTACAAATCTTGTTCTTGTTCTCTGCTTTCTCCTTTCTCGTTCCCGTAGATATATATTATTATACGGAGATTTACGGAGTCTTCAAAGACGGTCCGGCTCCAGCTCAAGGATCACTGTTGCTGTGGTGTAGATCAGCTGATCTGTAGTAGTCTTCTACGTACATCTTCTAGTAGACCTTCTGAGGGTACTTCACGCATTCTTGGTCGGAGGGTCCAGGTTTCCAGCTTAGCTTATTTCTTATTTCTCAGGTCAGCTGCTCTTGTTTGGGATGTGCTTGACCGGCGTATACGACAGCGTGTACCAGTTCCCACTAATATCCAACAACTTCGCACAGCCATTGAAGAGGAGTGGACCAACATTCCACAGGCCACAATTGACAATCTGATAAACTCTATGCGAAGAAGATGTGTTGCATTGCATGAGGCAAATGGTGGTCACACCAGATACTGACCGGTTCTGAGTCCCCAGACCCCCAATAAAGCAAAAAACTGCACATTCCAGGGTGGCCTTTTATTGTGGGCAGTATAAGGTACACCTGTGCACTACCCATGATGTCAGATCAGCATCTTGATGTGGCACACCTGTGAGGTGGGATGGATTATCTCAGCAAAGCAGAAGTGCTCACTATCACACATTTAGACTGATTTGTGAGAAATGTTTGAGAGAAATGGTAATATTGTGTATCTGGAATGAATTGTAGGTCTTTAAGTCCATCTCATGAAAAATGGGAGCAGAAACAAGAGTGTTGCGTTTATATTTTTGTTCAGTATAGAATAAGCCCAGATTTATGTTTATTCAGTGGAGATAAGTACAACCTCTAAAGATAGGCCTACACCCGTTTTGGCAGTGTCTCCGGATCCCATGACAAATAATGCCTTCAGTACATCCTCCTCAACCCACACTGAAAGCAGAAGTGCTATGGGCTTTGCAAACGGTTTGCCGACATCACTCCTATACGTCCAATGATGACATTCACACCGTCTCCAGGGTGATGTTCCCTGACTCGCAGGGTCACTTGTGGTAAAGATAAAACCGCTTTTCTTGCGCGATTTGGACTCGCTCCATATATTAAAAGGGAGCTTCGTTGTCATGTTTGACGTAAGTATGAACAGGACCATCAAAAGAAAACAACTGGATGTGCATGTCAGGTATTGGGTGAATTATGAGAATGGCTCTCGAGTGCAGTCCTGGTTCTGGGATCACAGTACATGAGCCACTCCACCGCTGAAGACTTACTGGAGAAGTTTAAGGTAAGCCATTCAATAACATTTAAACTCATTAACGAACCCATGATTTTTAAATATCCATGGTTTATCTTTACATGTGTTTAAATGGGAGAACCATATTTATTGGTAAGCATATTTTAAAGATTTTATTGCTGCTTCATGGCTTTTGCTGCAAAAAAAATAGTTCATTGAGGAAATAGAATGTTTAAGTGTTGTGTAGCAACATGTACAGCTGTTGTACAGGCAAAAACTCTGGCTCAGTCCAAAGGAGGTGGATATAGGAATGGCTGTCATCAAGGTGGGACTTCTGTGAATTCACTGGTATCTTTACATACAAATGTATCAAACAATTGTGAAGTAAAAAATATGTGAATAACATGGAGTTTGAGCTGGTTTGATATGTACAGCTGAGGTAGTGTTAACCTTGGGCTGAGTGTGCAGAAAGATTCTGGAAATTTGACAAACCATCTTTTTGTCAGAGACAGTCAGGAGCCAAAGGCAGTGGAAGTGACCTTGGTGTCCTTCAGATTAAAAAAAATTGCCAGATTGTGCTCTCAAAAATGTGCAAAAAGGCCTTGGATAAATGCCCTCTGAAGTACTCGATTGTACATGAGATGACGTGCTTGGACCCAAACAAAATGCACACCAGCCAGATAACTGCCAGCAGAAAAGGAGAAATCTCATGCAGAAGTTTGCGCAGGAGAATCGGTTGGCAGGCAGGATATCTGCTGGTAAATCATAGGATAAGAATAGGATAGTTCAGAATATTATTTTTAAATTATGCTTTTCTTTTTTCACATCTAACTGAATCAGGGACGGATTACAAACCGGGTTAGCGGGGCCGCTGCCCAGGGGCCCTTGGGGTGCAGGGGGCCCGTGGGCCCCAAGCCCAAAACAATTTGCAACGCTTATCAGCAATGTATTTTCGTTTGTCTATTTTAGAGGGCCTACATTCTTTGATCCTCTGCCTACAAGGTCCCCTGACCCTATAGGGAGGGTGTTTGGCTGCCAAGGGCCCTTGACTTGTGGTGGTTGTGGTGGTGGTGCAGGTGGTGGTGGTGGGGGGGGGCCTCGCGAACGTTTTACCCAGGGGCCCACACAACCCATAATCCGTCCCTGAACTGAATAGTGTTAACACGTAGATTTTAGCAGTATTTAGAAGACCGACTCTTGGTGTTTGAAAAGAAGCATCAGCCCAGTTATATTTTCTTTGATGAGCCTAGAGATATCTCAAGATTAAATTAAAATGATTGCACATTTATGGTATCATAGGAAAATTGGGTTATAAATCACTTTCCTATTCTACATGTGATTCTGTGTATTGACATTGTTGATCTGCATCTAATCTACTGTAATTAATGTAATTACAGGTGATGCAATATCCCAGCAGTCTGATAATCACCTGCACAATGAGGCAAAAGGCTTGGATTTTATATCCTTCATTCCTTCAGCACCATCCAAAGTTGATGTCTTTTTACATCAAAAAGTTAGTGGGCCTTATCCTGACCTCTGGATGTTCTGCAAGAACTTGCTGCTGCTGTCCTATGGGCAAGCCGAAGTGGAACGAATAGAGGTGGAGACCTGCAACTTATCAGAGGAAACAGTTGTTGCACAGAGGCTTATATGCGACCATGTCAGAGTGTGTGGGGGAGCAACCAAAGCGCCTCTGACCAAAGGTGAAAGATGAGCGAAAAGCAAAAAAGAAAACTTGAGGAACTCAAGAGGAAGAGAGTCTCACTGGAAAGTGTATGTGAGAGTTTACAAAAGGATGCTGAGCACATGGCAGAGGAAGCAGAGAGTGCTGCTGGAACCAAAAGGGCAACATTACTTACCAAGTCCAATACTCTGAGCCGACGAGCGAAGGAGGAGAAAGAGCAGTTGGTGGTCTTAAATGCAGATACTGAAGAATAGGCTACTGAACTGTGACTCCTAACACATCAAGAGTGAATCGGTGGAAACAAAAATATTTAGGTTCTTTGCATTTTTGGAGTATTTTACTTTCTGTGCCTGTTTGTACATTGTTCACAGCCATAATACTTTATAATTACAAGGTAGTTTTATGTTAGAGCTCTTGCTCCAATAAATATGTGCCTTGTAATTAACTAAATTCTAGGCTATTCAGTTTTTTTTGCCCTCGTGATGGTCGTGGGTTGTGAAAAAAGCCTTCTTCTTAGGGGTACCGCTGGGGCCAGCCGGGCGTATGTCGTGGCTTCAGTGAGTACTTATGTTTGTCATGCTGCCTGTGTACTTTATAGCGGCACAACATATTTCTGCAAATTGCATGCGTCAAATTGTCTGTCTCTCTTAAAAAATATGAAGTGTCACCAAAATTTTAAACGGGGAATCAATCTCAATGAAAAATATTCGTCAAGTAACGTTTCTAAAATAATATAGACATACTAATAATTATATATTAATAAATCGGATGAACGATGCATCCCAAATTGTATCCGCTGCGCACTTCTTAATCAGGGCAATCGCATCGTGGAGGTTTCTGCAGACGCCCAAAAAGACTTACTTAAGAAAACTGTTGCATGATAATTTGTACCATTTTCAAGGGTGGGGGGCGTGCAGTAGATGCCCCCTTTATTTTTGTGCTTCTGCCGTTCAAACCGAGCAGCACTGAGTTTGTCATGGCACCTGACGCCAAATCTACTGCTTAGCTGCTACAGACAGAACTATCTTCAAATCACCACTAGGGGGTGTCAATGCTGCAGCTTCGTTCTATGGTTGATCTTTTTCAAAGACAGTTTTTTTTCTCTCTCTCCACATAATCAACTTAACTGATTAGCGTGCTTTCATAGTAATGGTTTTTAATCCGTGTTAATCTTCTGAACAATGACTAGTAAAGGTTCTATGAGGTTGTCCTACTTACTATGGATTTTAAGTTTTTTATCAAGGTGTTAAAACGTACCACAGTTGCCAGTCCTGTGTTTTATGTCTAGCAATTTGTACAGTTTCTTCAGTATAAACACATGCCATGATCTGTGAGAATCTCCTCCAGAACTCTGCATTTCCTCAAGATCTTTTTGTAATATTGCATCATGGCACTGCTCAGAACAACACAGATGGTGCATAACAACACAAGGGAGTACAAGACAACATGGTGCAGAAACAGTGCGATACAAAGCAGGACAAAACTGGATGATACGTGGTCAGTGGTGGATAAAGTGCAGTAACAGCTGTACAGTGCAGCTGCCGTGGAAATGACTGTTACAGGGGATGCAAAAGCTGCAGGTTTGAATTGTTTGGCGAATGAAGCTGTTCATGAATCTGCTAGTCAGTGTTTGTGGATGGTGGTCAGAGTCCTGGATTATAGACTGAACCTTGTTACTGTGGCAGTTAAAGTACAGCTGGTCAATGGAGGGCAGTTCAGTGCGAATGATGTTCTTAACAGACTTCGCAATGTACTGCCTTCCTGTCATGTGGCTCCACCATACCATAGTACTACTGTAAGAACTAGGGATGTAACGATACATTCAACTCACCATTTGATACGATTCACGATTCTGAGTTCACGATACAATTTTCTCATTTTTTGCAGAATGAGCTGCAGACAAATATATTCAAAAATATTCTTATATTTATCTTTCTGAACTGTTGACACTGTTGTGAACAGTGCAACTGAATTTGAATAAAATACTGTTGAAAAAAATCCCAAATCAAAATAAGTAAATAAAAAAAAATAAATCAAATAAATAAGCTAAGGTTTGCATGTGCAGCTTTTTAGCGTGCTTTGCCCTTTTAATAATCTTCACTCAGCTCACGGTGGTGCCAGTGGACCTGTTTGTGTATGTTATCAGTCTATTACAATGTTTGCATGCAGTTTATGTCTTGTCTGTGCTTTTCTCGCTGTTTCCTCCTCGTTTGTGATTACCGGAAAGCTAATATGCTGCCACACCGCCAATTGAAGATCGGGCGGTGCGTCCATCCATCCATTTTCTGAAACCACTTAATCCCAACTGAGATCGCGGGGGAGACCGGAGCCTATCCCGGGAACAAGGGGCGCAGACAGGAACCAAGCCCAGGCAGTCACCTACACACCGCAGGTCGCACACACTCACACAACTACAGGGCCAATTTAGACTCACCAGTCAACCTATCCTGCATGCTTTTGGACCGTGGGAGGAACCTGGAGTCCCCGGCGAAAACGGGGAGAGCATGCGAACTCCACACAGAAAGGGCCCTGGACCGAAGCCAGCACTAACCACTGTGCCGTCCTCAGTTTCAAATTCATTCATCATCTCGCGTTCGCTCAAAACCAAAAACTGACGTACGATGTCGACGTGATACGCAGTGACATCTGACGTCAAACTCACATTGTGAAATCAAATGTAATATTACACCAGTTTTTCTGTTAAAGTACTGTGAAGTACTCCTACAATAGTGATTCATTTTCCACATCAGCCGGTTTAAATCTTCATGCATTTGCACCGATTTTTAACTGATTTGTGATTCATCATTACATGCCAGGGCCAGCAGCTCTGCATGGCTCGACCCTCATAAACATTCTCCACACATGCTGTTCAGGCAGTGGCCACAGAAATTCCCCCAGTGAACTTTATGCTTTCTGTCGGAGAGTATGCTGTGTTCTGGCCTTAAACCCTGCATACTACTTTGCAGACTTTGATCCTCTTAACAACAATTGGCATTTCTGGTGGCTGAATATCCATCCATCCGTCATCCAACTGCATGCTTAAAAGCTGTGAATAATAGTAATAATTCTTAAAATTGCAACTATCTAGAATTTCAGCCTAGTTACTCAGCTAAATTACTATTTAAACCTAGAATAATTTCTATAAGGGGCGGCATGGTGGTGCAGTGGTTAGCACTGTCGCCTCACACCTCTGGGACCCGGGTTCGTGTCTCCGCCTGGGTCACATGTGTGTGGAGTTTGCATGTTCTCCCCATGTCGTTGTGGGGTTTCCTCTGGGTACTCCGGTTTCCCCCCACAGTCCAAAAACATGCTGGGGCTAATTGGAGTTGCTGAATTGCCCGTAGGTGTGTGTGTGTGAGTGGATGGTGTGTGAGTGTGCCCTGCGATGGGCTGGCCCCCCATCCTGGGTTGTTCCCTGCCTCGTGCCCATTGATTCTGGGAT
The DNA here is from genome assembly GCF_023856365.1 of Brienomyrus brachyistius. Lineage (NCBI taxonomy): Eukaryota > Metazoa > Chordata > Actinopteri > Osteoglossiformes > Mormyridae > Brienomyrus > Brienomyrus brachyistius. The sequence goes on from NW_026042781.1 coordinate 72,629, forward strand.
AGGCTCCGGACCCCCCGCGACCCAATAGGATAAGCGGTTTGGAAAATGGATGGATGGATAATTTCTATATGTGTGATAGAATCAAAAAATATTTTGTTTTACATATAAATCTTCACAAGGTGTATTACACATGGTATTCCCCAGACACCGCCACCCCAACAGATGCTTTGTTTGTTAAGACAATAGCTCAGAAAGTGGTTGATCGATCTTTTGCAGCTTTTACCAAGGTTTGTACAAGCCAAAATTAAATTTTGAAACGGATCCCTGCCACACCCTGCCCTCCTGAACCTCCCGTTTCCTCCCTAGTGTGGTATAACGTGCCATGCCTGTTCCGCGTTTGTTTTACCTCTCCTTCCTGCCCTTGTGTTACTCATTTCAGGTGCCTCTAGTTTGCTCCCTGCTTAGCCTTGTATAAATGTGCTTCTCAGTCCTGCCTTTAATGTTGCTGCTGCTGTTTGCCTGTGTGTTCTTCCCTGCTTATGATTCCCCCGTGATCCAGTTGTGATCCAGTTGTCTTCATATCATGTATTCACATTCCTCAGCTGAGAGTGAACAAAGTTCTGTGGAAAGTATCTGACTACAGATAGACTTTCACCCAGTTCTCTGCGGGAGCTCTGATTACAGAGTGACTCCCCGACTACTTCTGAAGCCCTTCCTTAAGTATCCAGACCAGGTGATGGCATGTTTCTGAAGACTGACTAATTTCGGTCAATGGTTAATTTTAGGGGCATTACTGACCTTGGTTCTCAAGTCCCCAGCCAATCAGATCACTTTAGGGGGTGGTTGTAATTCCCTTGTTCTACCATGAGAGAATCTCTCTCAGTTTGGTGGGTTGAGCCGAAGTTTCTGTATTTCTCTTAGGAAAAGCTATACTGCCTTAAATCTGAGAGTATAATACTCCTCGTCTCATGCCTATTCAAACGAGACCAAACATGCGTGTATTTGTCCCTAACATCTATGTGTGCTGAGTTATCCTGTTTATAGTGGAAAAGGTGTCTGTGTCTGGAGGCTGACAGCTGTTGTTGCTGTGGATTGATTGTGGAACTCTGGTCACTCCGGGGGTGAAAGGTCTTGCTTTTTCTGTGCTGCTCCAGTTATTCCTATCCAGTCTCTCAGGAGCCGGCAGGCCTTTGCCTTCCTTAAAAGGGGTGGTTTGACGAGTTGAGTCCAGTCTTGCCTGGGCCAGCGGAGCTCTGAAATAGACTGATGCAGGCTGATCAGAGTTGGGGCCTGCAGGACCTATAAGTTTTATGTCCTTACAGAATGTAAGTGGCATCATACTAAACTAGTGGTGTTCGAACTAGCATGGAAAGAGGCTATGGGTAGCTACAAAAAGGCTCTTAGTGCCGCCAAATCATCTAGTATCTATCAGAACTAATTGAAATAAACAAAAATAATCCTAGATTCCTATTTACTATGGTGTCCAAGCTGACTAATAACCAGACCACTGGTTATTTTCCAGTGACGACTTTATGAAACTTTTTGACCAAAAATATGCTCAATTAAACAGAACATTTTGAATATTGAATATTGGTTAACCAGTCAGAACTGATGTACTTAATTTTATCTTCAAATTCATCTACTTGTATGCTAGAACCTGTTCCATCAAAATTATTCAGCGATGCTCCCAGCATTGATTGAACCGCTACTAGCAATAGTTAAACTAAAACATATAATCATATTACCCCAATTTTATCTTCACTGCACTGGCTGCCAGTTAGATTTCGTGTTGACTACAAAACACTGCTCTTAACCTATAAAGCTGTAAATGGTCTTGCACCGCAGTATGTGAGTGACCTCATTTGCGTTCCGAATCATACACTTAGATGACGAGATGGAGGTATTCTATCCGTACCCAGAATAAAGAACATTACCTTTGGGGGAAGAGCATTTGCTCATAAAGCACCACAGCTATGGAATAAACTTCCTATTAGTGTTCGGAACTCAGACACAATCTCTGCTTTTAAGTCAAGGCTTAAGATGTACCTCTTTCGCCAGTCTTTTGGATAGTTAAATCTTCTTTTCTAAGGTGAATGGGAAATCTGGAGGTTCATAGTTATTTGAGATTGAAGGGGAAAGGGGGGATTGGTGCTGTCGTCCTGCCACTCTCGCCGATCACTTAAGCTGTGGATGGGAGGTGGCTTGACGCCAAAACCTCTGTAAACCCTCATGCCTGTGCTTCCTTCCAGGTCACTCTTTTAGGCAGGCTGTCATAGTTGCTTTAGTCCTGCCGGTTAGGTGTAGGGCAATAACTCTTCTCCATCTTCTCTTTTTCGAGCTGATACCGAGCCGACTACACCGTGTGAACCCGCACCTGGACTCCTGGATATAACTACATGAAACCAACTGGGACTTTATAACTATATGAACTCTAATGAATGTCAATGTAAATGCAGTTTCATGCTCCTTGGTCGCCCAGAGGAGGATGGGGTCCCCTTCTGAGTCTAGGTTCCACTCAAGGTTTCTTCCTGCTAGAGGGAGTTTCCTTGCCACTGTCGCCTCAGGCTTTTAAATATAAATATAAATATATAAAATATATAAACCCCGGTCTCCCGTGTGAAAGGCGGCGATCTTACCACTACACTATCCAGCAACTATATAATATAAGGGAGATTTACGGGAAAATACTAATACGGGAGGACGGCGGGAAAGAGAAGTAAAATACGGTAGTTTCCCGGCCAAAACGGGAGACTTGACAGCTATGGCTGTCTCTGGCCACGCCCCCTACAGTCGGTCCGGCCCCTGTTCGCGTGTTCGCGAAAACGACTTCATTTATTTTCTTATTGATTTATCGACAGACTTTTTAGACGTTATAATAACAACACTCTATTGATCCCCCTCTTACTGTCCATGATACACAATGACGAGACACATGTTCACTAATGACGAGAACTATTCTATTTTTCATGCCGGGGGTCCTTCAAATCTTACATTTACAAATCTTGTTCTTGTTCTCTGCTTTCTCCTTTCTCGTTCCCGTAGATATATATTATTATACGGAGATTTACGGAGTCTTCAAAGACGGTCCGGCTCCAGCTCAAGGATCACTGTTGCTGTGGTGTAGATCAGCTGATCTGTAGTAGTCTTCTACGTACATCTTCTAGTAGACCTTCTGAGGGTACTTCACGCATTCTTGGTCGGAGGGTCCAGGTTTCCAGCTTAGCTTATTTCTTATTTCTCAGGTCAGCTGCTCTTGTTTGGGATGTGCTTGACCGGCGTATACGACAGCGTGTACCAGTTCCCACTAATATCCAACAACTTCGCACAGCCATTGAAGAGGAGTGGACCAACATTCCACAGGCCACAATTGACAATCTGATAAACTCTATGCGAAGAAGATGTGTTGCATTGCATGAGGCAAATGGTGGTCACACCAGATACTGACCGGTTCTGAGTCCCCAGACCCCCAATAAAGCAAAAAACTGCACATTCCAGGGTGGCCTTTTATTGTGGGCAGTATAAGGTACACCTGTGCACTACCCATGATGTCAGATCAGCATCTTGATGTGGCACACCTGTGAGGTGGGATGGATTATCTCAGCAAAGCAGAAGTGCTCACTATCACACATTTAGACTGATTTGTGAGAAATGTTTGAGAGAAATGGTAATATTGTGTATCTGGAATGAATTGTAGGTCTTTAAGTCCATCTCATGAAAAATGGGAGCAGAAACAAGAGTGTTGCGTTTATATTTTTGTTCAGTATAGAATAAGCCCAGATTTATGTTTATTCAGTGGAGATAAGTACAACCTCTAAAGATAGGCCTACACCCGTTTTGGCAGTGTCTCCGGATCCCATGACAAATAATGCCTTCAGTACATCCTCCTCAACCCACACTGAAAGCAGAAGTGCTATGGGCTTTGCAAACGGTTTGCCGACATCACTCCTATACGTCCAATGATGACATTCACACCGTCTCCAGGGTGATGTTCCCTGACTCGCAGGGTCACTTGTGGTAAAGATAAAACCGCTTTTCTTGCGCGATTTGGACTCGCTCCATATATTAAAAGGGAGCTTCGTTGTCATGTTTGACGTAAGTATGAACAGGACCATCAAAAGAAAACAACTGGATGTGCATGTCAGGTATTGGGTGAATTATGAGAATGGCTCTCGAGTGCAGTCCTGGTTCTGGGATCACAGTACATGAGCCACTCCACCGCTGAAGACTTACTGGAGAAGTTTAAGGTAAGCCATTCAATAACATTTAAACTCATTAACGAACCCATGATTTTTAAATATCCATGGTTTATCTTTACATGTGTTTAAATGGGAGAACCATATTTATTGGTAAGCATATTTTAAAGATTTTATTGCTGCTTCATGGCTTTTGCTGCAAAAAAAATAGTTCATTGAGGAAATAGAATGTTTAAGTGTTGTGTAGCAACATGTACAGCTGTTGTACAGGCAAAAACTCTGGCTCAGTCCAAAGGAGGTGGATATAGGAATGGCTGTCATCAAGGTGGGACTTCTGTGAATTCACTGGTATCTTTACATACAAATGTATCAAACAATTGTGAAGTAAAAAATATGTGAATAACATGGAGTTTGAGCTGGTTTGATATGTACAGCTGAGGTAGTGTTAACCTTGGGCTGAGTGTGCAGAAAGATTCTGGAAATTTGACAAACCATCTTTTTGTCAGAGACAGTCAGGAGCCAAAGGCAGTGGAAGTGACCTTGGTGTCCTTCAGATTAAAAAAAATTGCCAGATTGTGCTCTCAAAAATGTGCAAAAAGGCCTTGGATAAATGCCCTCTGAAGTACTCGATTGTACATGAGATGACGTGCTTGGACCCAAACAAAATGCACACCAGCCAGATAACTGCCAGCAGAAAAGGAGAAATCTCATGCAGAAGTTTGCGCAGGAGAATCGGTTGGCAGGCAGGATATCTGCTGGTAAATCATAGGATAAGAATAGGATAGTTCAGAATATTATTTTTAAATTATGCTTTTCTTTTTTCACATCTAACTGAATCAGGGACGGATTACAAACCGGGTTAGCGGGGCCGCTGCCCAGGGGCCCTTGGGGTGCAGGGGGCCCGTGGGCCCCAAGCCCAAAACAATTTGCAACGCTTATCAGCAATGTATTTTCGTTTGTCTATTTTAGAGGGCCTACATTCTTTGATCCTCTGCCTACAAGGTCCCCTGACCCTATAGGGAGGGTGTTTGGCTGCCAAGGGCCCTTGACTTGTGGTGGTTGTGGTGGTGGTGCAGGTGGTGGTGGTGGGGGGGGGCCTCGCGAACGTTTTACCCAGGGGCCCACACAACCCATAATCCGTCCCTGAACTGAATAGTGTTAACACGTAGATTTTAGCAGTATTTAGAAGACCGACTCTTGGTGTTTGAAAAGAAGCATCAGCCCAGTTATATTTTCTTTGATGAGCCTAGAGATATCTCAAGATTAAATTAAAATGATTGCACATTTATGGTATCATAGGAAAATTGGGTTATAAATCACTTTCCTATTCTACATGTGATTCTGTGTATTGACATTGTTGATCTGCATCTAATCTACTGTAATTAATGTAATTACAGGTGATGCAATATCCCAGCAGTCTGATAATCACCTGCACAATGAGGCAAAAGGCTTGGATTTTATATCCTTCATTCCTTCAGCACCATCCAAAGTTGATGTCTTTTTACATCAAAAAGTTAGTGGGCCTTATCCTGACCTCTGGATGTTCTGCAAGAACTTGCTGCTGCTGTCCTATGGGCAAGCCGAAGTGGAACGAATAGAGGTGGAGACCTGCAACTTATCAGAGGAAACAGTTGTTGCACAGAGGCTTATATGCGACCATGTCAGAGTGTGTGGGGGAGCAACCAAAGCGCCTCTGACCAAAGGTGAAAGATGAGCGAAAAGCAAAAAAGAAAACTTGAGGAACTCAAGAGGAAGAGAGTCTCACTGGAAAGTGTATGTGAGAGTTTACAAAAGGATGCTGAGCACATGGCAGAGGAAGCAGAGAGTGCTGCTGGAACCAAAAGGGCAACATTACTTACCAAGTCCAATACTCTGAGCCGACGAGCGAAGGAGGAGAAAGAGCAGTTGGTGGTCTTAAATGCAGATACTGAAGAATAGGCTACTGAACTGTGACTCCTAACACATCAAGAGTGAATCGGTGGAAACAAAAATATTTAGGTTCTTTGCATTTTTGGAGTATTTTACTTTCTGTGCCTGTTTGTACATTGTTCACAGCCATAATACTTTATAATTACAAGGTAGTTTTATGTTAGAGCTCTTGCTCCAATAAATATGTGCCTTGTAATTAACTAAATTCTAGGCTATTCAGTTTTTTTTGCCCTCGTGATGGTCGTGGGTTGTGAAAAAAGCCTTCTTCTTAGGGGTACCGCTGGGGCCAGCCGGGCGTATGTCGTGGCTTCAGTGAGTACTTATGTTTGTCATGCTGCCTGTGTACTTTATAGCGGCACAACATATTTCTGCAAATTGCATGCGTCAAATTGTCTGTCTCTCTTAAAAAATATGAAGTGTCACCAAAATTTTAAACGGGGAATCAATCTCAATGAAAAATATTCGTCAAGTAACGTTTCTAAAATAATATAGACATACTAATAATTATATATTAATAAATCGGATGAACGATGCATCCCAAATTGTATCCGCTGCGCACTTCTTAATCAGGGCAATCGCATCGTGGAGGTTTCTGCAGACGCCCAAAAAGACTTACTTAAGAAAACTGTTGCATGATAATTTGTACCATTTTCAAGGGTGGGGGGCGTGCAGTAGATGCCCCCTTTATTTTTGTGCTTCTGCCGTTCAAACCGAGCAGCACTGAGTTTGTCATGGCACCTGACGCCAAATCTACTGCTTAGCTGCTACAGACAGAACTATCTTCAAATCACCACTAGGGGGTGTCAATGCTGCAGCTTCGTTCTATGGTTGATCTTTTTCAAAGACAGTTTTTTTTCTCTCTCTCCACATAATCAACTTAACTGATTAGCGTGCTTTCATAGTAATGGTTTTTAATCCGTGTTAATCTTCTGAACAATGACTAGTAAAGGTTCTATGAGGTTGTCCTACTTACTATGGATTTTAAGTTTTTTATCAAGGTGTTAAAACGTACCACAGTTGCCAGTCCTGTGTTTTATGTCTAGCAATTTGTACAGTTTCTTCAGTATAAACACATGCCATGATCTGTGAGAATCTCCTCCAGAACTCTGCATTTCCTCAAGATCTTTTTGTAATATTGCATCATGGCACTGCTCAGAACAACACAGATGGTGCATAACAACACAAGGGAGTACAAGACAACATGGTGCAGAAACAGTGCGATACAAAGCAGGACAAAACTGGATGATACGTGGTCAGTGGTGGATAAAGTGCAGTAACAGCTGTACAGTGCAGCTGCCGTGGAAATGACTGTTACAGGGGATGCAAAAGCTGCAGGTTTGAATTGTTTGGCGAATGAAGCTGTTCATGAATCTGCTAGTCAGTGTTTGTGGATGGTGGTCAGAGTCCTGGATTATAGACTGAACCTTGTTACTGTGGCAGTTAAAGTACAGCTGGTCAATGGAGGGCAGTTCAGTGCGAATGATGTTCTTAACAGACTTCGCAATGTACTGCCTTCCTGTCATGTGGCTCCACCATACCATAGTACTACTGTAAGAACTAGGGATGTAACGATACATTCAACTCACCATTTGATACGATTCACGATTCTGAGTTCACGATACAATTTTCTCATTTTTTGCAGAATGAGCTGCAGACAAATATATTCAAAAATATTCTTATATTTATCTTTCTGAACTGTTGACACTGTTGTGAACAGTGCAACTGAATTTGAATAAAATACTGTTGAAAAAAATCCCAAATCAAAATAAGTAAATAAAAAAAAATAAATCAAATAAATAAGCTAAGGTTTGCATGTGCAGCTTTTTAGCGTGCTTTGCCCTTTTAATAATCTTCACTCAGCTCACGGTGGTGCCAGTGGACCTGTTTGTGTATGTTATCAGTCTATTACAATGTTTGCATGCAGTTTATGTCTTGTCTGTGCTTTTCTCGCTGTTTCCTCCTCGTTTGTGATTACCGGAAAGCTAATATGCTGCCACACCGCCAATTGAAGATCGGGCGGTGCGTCCATCCATCCATTTTCTGAAACCACTTAATCCCAACTGAGATCGCGGGGGAGACCGGAGCCTATCCCGGGAACAAGGGGCGCAGACAGGAACCAAGCCCAGGCAGTCACCTACACACCGCAGGTCGCACACACTCACACAACTACAGGGCCAATTTAGACTCACCAGTCAACCTATCCTGCATGCTTTTGGACCGTGGGAGGAACCTGGAGTCCCCGGCGAAAACGGGGAGAGCATGCGAACTCCACACAGAAAGGGCCCTGGACCGAAGCCAGCACTAACCACTGTGCCGTCCTCAGTTTCAAATTCATTCATCATCTCGCGTTCGCTCAAAACCAAAAACTGACGTACGATGTCGACGTGATACGCAGTGACATCTGACGTCAAACTCACATTGTGAAATCAAATGTAATATTACACCAGTTTTTCTGTTAAAGTACTGTGAAGTACTCCTACAATAGTGATTCATTTTCCACATCAGCCGGTTTAAATCTTCATGCATTTGCACCGATTTTTAACTGATTTGTGATTCATCATTACATGCCAGGGCCAGCAGCTCTGCATGGCTCGACCCTCATAAACATTCTCCACACATGCTGTTCAGGCAGTGGCCACAGAAATTCCCCCAGTGAACTTTATGCTTTCTGTCGGAGAGTATGCTGTGTTCTGGCCTTAAACCCTGCATACTACTTTGCAGACTTTGATCCTCTTAACAACAATTGGCATTTCTGGTGGCTGAATATCCATCCATCCGTCATCCAACTGCATGCTTAAAAGCTGTGAATAATAGTAATAATTCTTAAAATTGCAACTATCTAGAATTTCAGCCTAGTTACTCAGCTAAATTACTATTTAAACCTAGAATAATTTCTATAAGGGGCGGCATGGTGGTGCAGTGGTTAGCACTGTCGCCTCACACCTCTGGGACCCGGGTTCGTGTCTCCGCCTGGGTCACATGTGTGTGGAGTTTGCATGTTCTCCCCATGTCGTTGTGGGGTTTCCTCTGGGTACTCCGGTTTCCCCCCACAGTCCAAAAACATGCTGGGGCTAATTGGAGTTGCTGAATTGCCCGTAGGTGTGTGTGTGTGAGTGGATGGTGTGTGAGTGTGCCCTGCGATGGGCTGGCCCCCCATCCTGGGTTGTTCCCTGCCTCGTGCCCATTGATTCTGGGATAGGCTCCGGACCCCCCGCGACCCAATAGGATAAGCGGTTTGGAAAATGGATGGATGGATAATTTCTATATGTGTGATAGAATCAAAAAATATTTTGTTTTACATATAAATCTTCACAAGGTGTATTACACATGGTATTCCCCAGACACCGCCACCCCAACAGATGCTTTGTTTGTTAAGACAATAGCTCAGAAAGTGGTTGATCGATCTTTTGCAGCTTTTACCAAGGTTTGTACAAGCCAAAATTAAATTTTGAAACGGATCCCTGCCACACCCTGCCCTCCTGAACCTCCCGTTTCCTCCCTAGTGTGGTATAACGTGCCATGCCTGTTCCGCGTTTGTTTTACCTCTCCTTCCTGCCCTTGTGTTACTCATTTCAGGTGCCTCTAGTTTGCTCCCTGCTTAGCCTTGTATAAATGTGCTTCTCAGTCCTGCCTTTAATGTTGCTGCTGCTGTTTGCCTGTGTGTTCTTCCCTGCTTATGATTCCCCCGTGATCCAGTTGTGATCCAGTTGTCTTCATATCATGTATTCACATTCCTCAGCTGAGAGTGAACAAAGTTCTGTGGAAAGTATCTGACTACAGATAGACTTTCACCCAGTTCTCTGCGGGAGCTCTGATTACAGAGTGACTCCCCGACTACTTCTGAAGCCCTTCCTTAAGTATCCAGACCAGGTGATGGCATGTTTCTGAAGACTGACTAATTTCGGTCAATGGTTAATTTTAGGGGCATTGCTGACCTTGGTTCTCAAGTCCCCAGCCAATCAGATCACTTTAGGGGGTGGTTGTAATTCCCTTGTTCTACCATGAGAGAATCTCTCTCAGTTTGGTGGGTTGAGCCGAAGTTTCTGTATTTCTCTTAGGAAAAGCTATACTGCCTTAAATCTGAGAGTATAATACTCCTCGTCTCATGCCTATTCAAACGAGACCAAACATGCGTGTATTTGTCCCTAACATCTATGTGTGCTGAGTTATCCTGTTTATAGTGGAAAAGGTGTCTGTGTCTGGAGGCTGACAGCTGTTGTTGCTGTGGATTGATTGTGGAACTCTGGTCACTCCGGGGGTGAAAGGTCTTGCTTTTTCTGTGCTGCTCCAGTTATTCCTATCCAGTCTCTCAGGAGCCGGCAGGCCTTTGCCTTCCTTAAAAGGGGTGGTTTGACGAGTTGAGTCCAGTCTTGCCTGGGCCAGCGGAGCTCTGAAATAGACTGATGCAGGCTGATCAGAGTTGGGGCCTGCAGGACCTATAAGTTTTATGTCCTTACAGAATGTAAGTGGCATCATACTAAACTAGTGGTGTTCGAACTAGCATGGAAAGAGGCTATGGGTAGCTACAAAAAGGCTCTTAGTGCCGCCAAATCATCTAGTATCTATCAGAACTAATTGAAATAAACAAAAATAATCCTAGATTCCTATTTACTATGGTGTCCAAGCTGACTAATAACCAGACCACTGGTTATTTTCCAGTGACGACTTTATGAAACTTTTTGACCAAAAATATGCTCAATTAAACAGAACATTTTGAATATTGAATATTGGTTAACCAGTCAGAACTGATGTACTTAATTTTATCTTCAAATTCATCTACTTGTATGCTAGAACCTGTTCCATCAAAATTATTCAGCGATGCTCCCAGCATTGATTGAACCGCTACTAGCAATAGTTAAACTAAAACATATAATCATATTACCCCAATTTTATCTTCACTGCACTGGCTGCCAGTTAGATTTCGTGTTGACTACAAAACACTGCTCTTAACCTATAAAGCTGTAAATGGTCTTGCACCGCAGTATGTGAGTGACCTCATTTGCGTTCCGAATCATACACTTAGATGACGAGATGGAGGTATTCTATCCGTACCCAGAATAAAGAACATTACCTTTGGGGGAAGAGCATTTGCTCATAAAGCACCACAGCTATGGAATAAACTTCCTATTAGTGTTCGGAACTCAGACACAATCTCTGCTTTTAAGTCAAGGCTTAAGATGTACCTCTTTCGCCAGTCTTTTGGATAGTTAAATCTTCTTTTCTAAGGTGAATGGGAAATCTGGAGGTTCATAGTTATTTGAGATTGAAGGGGAAAGGGGGGATTGGTGCTGTCGTCCTGCCACTCTCGCCGATCACTTAAGCTGTGGATGGGAGGTGGCTTGACGCCAAAACCTCTGTAAACCCTCATGCCTGTGCTTCCTTCCAGGTCACTCTTTTAGGCAGGCTGTCATAGTTGCTTTAGTCCTGCCGGTTAGGTGTAGGGCAATAACTCTTCTCCATCTTCTCTTTTTCGAGCTGATACCGAGCCGACTACACCGTGTGAACCCGCACCTGGACTCCTGGATATAACTACATGAAACCAACTGGGACTTTATAACTATATGAACTCTAATGAATGTCAATGTAAATGCAGTTTCATGCTCCTTGGTCGCCCAGAGGAGGATGGGGTCCCCTTCTGAGTCTAGGTTCCACTCAAGGTTTCTTCCTGCTAGAGGGAGTTTCCTTGCCACTGTCGCCTCAGGCTTTTAAATATAAATATAAATATATAAAATATATAAAATATATTTTTGGCCACAACCGGGATTCGAACCCCGGTCTCCCGTGTGAAAGGCGGCGATCTTACCACTACACTATCCAGCAACTATATAATATAAGGGAGATTTACGGGAAAATACTAATACGGGAGGACGGCGGGAAAGAGAAGTAAAATACGGTAGTTTCCCGGCCAAAACGGGAGGCTCCAGTATCCCTTACATTTTAAGACAGGAAATATAAAATAATATAAATTATATAAAATATAATATAAATATAAATATAAATATATAAAATATATAAAATATATTTTTGGCCACAACCGGGATTCGAACCCCGGTCTCCCGTGTGATAGGCGGCGATCTTACCACTACACTATCCAGCAACTATATAATATAAGGGAGATTTACGGGAAAATACTAATACGGGAGGACGGCGGGAAAGAGAAGTAAAATACGGTAGTTTCCCGGCCAAAACGGGAGGCTCCAGTATCCCTTACATTTTAAGACAGGAAATATAAAATAATATAAATTATATAAAATATAATATAAATATAAATATAAATATATAAAATATATAAAATATATTTTTGGCCACAACCGGGATTCGAACCCCGGTCTCCCGTGTGAAAGGCGGCGATCTTACCACTACACTATCCAGCAACTATATAATATAAGGGAGATTTACGGGAAAATACTAATACGGGAGGACGGCGGGAAAGAGAAGTAAAATACGGTAGTTTCCCGGCCAAAACGGGAGACTTGACAGCTATGGCTGTCTCTGGCCACGCCCCCTACAGTCGGTCCGGCCCCTGTTCGCGTGTTCGCGAAAACGACTTCATTTATTTTCTTATTGATTTATCGACAGACTTTTTAGACGTTATAATAACAACACTCTATTGATCCCCCTCTTACTGTCCATGATACACAATGACGAGACACATGTTCACTAATGACGAGAACTATTCTATTTTTCATGCCGGGGGTCCTTCAAATCTTACATTTACAAATCTTGTTCTTGTTCTCTGCTTTCTCCTTTCTCGTTCCCGTAGATATATATTATTATACGGAGATTTACGGAGTCTTCAAAGACGGTCCGGCTCCAGCTCAAGGATCACTGTTGCTGTGGTGTAGATCAGCTGATCTGTAGTAGTCTTCTACGTACATCTTCTAGTAGACCTTCTGAGGGTACTTCACGCATTCTTGGTCGGAGGGTCCAGGTTTCCAGCTTAGCTTATTTCTTATTTCTCAGGTCAGCTGCTCTTGTTTGGGATGTGCTTGACCGGCGTATACGACAGCGTGTACCAGTTCCCACTAATATCCAACAACTTCGCACAGCCATTGAAGAGGAGTGGACCAACATTCCACAGGCCACAATTGACAATCTGATAAACTCTATGCGAAGAAGATGTGTTGCATTGCATGAGGCAAATGGTGGTCACACCAGATACTGACCGGTTCTGAGTCCCCAGACCCCCAATAAAGCAAAAAACTGCACATTCCAGGGTGGCCTTTTATTGTGGGCAGTATAAGGTACACCTGTGCACTACCCATGATGTCAGATCAGCATCTTGATGTGGCACACCTGTGAGGTGGGATGGATTATCTCAGCAAAGCAGAAGTGCTCACTATCACACATTTAGACTGATTTGTGAGAAATGTTTGAGAGAAATGGTAATATTGTGTATCTGGAATGAATTGTAGGTCTTTAAGTCCATCTCATGAAAAATGGGAGCAGAAACAAGAGTGTTGCGTTTATATTTTTGTTCAGTATAGAATAAGCCCAGATTTATGTTTATTCAGTGGAGATAAGTACAACCTCTAAAGATAGGCCTACACCCGTTTTGGCAGTGTCTCCGGATCCCATGACAAATAATGCCTTCAGTACATCCTCCTCAACCCACACTGAAAGCAGAAGTGCTATGGGCTTTGCAAACGGTTTGCCGACATCACTCCTATACGTCCAATGATGACATTCACACCGTCTCCAGGGTGATGTTCCCTGACTCGCAGGGTCACTTGTGGTAAAGATAAAACCGCTTTTCTTGCGCGATTTGGACTCGCTCCATATATTAAAAGGGAGCTTCGTTGTCATGTTTGACGTAAGTATGAACAGGACCATCAAAAGAAAACAACTGGATGTGCATGTCAGGTATTGGGTGAATTATGAGAATGGCTCTCGAGTGCAGTCCTGGTTCTGGGATCACAGTACATGAGCCACTCCACCGCTGAAGACTTACTGGAGAAGTTTAAGGTAAGCCATTCAATAACATTTAAACTCATTAACGAACCCATGATTTTTAAATATCCATGGTTTATCTTTACATGTGTTTAAATGGGAGAACCATATTTATTGGTAAGCATATTTTAAAGATTTTATTGCTGCTTCATGGCTTTTGCTGCAAAAAAAATAGTTCATTGAGGAAATAGAATGTTTAAGTGTTGTGTAGCAACATGTACAGCTGTTGTACAGGCAAAAACTCTGGCTCAGTCCAAAGGAGGTGGATATAGGAATGGCTGTCATCAAGGTGGGACTTCTGTGAATTCACTGGTATCTTTACATACAAATGTATCAAACAATTGTGAAGTAAAAAATATGTGAATAACATGGAGTTTGAGCTGGTTTGATATGTACAGCTGAGGTAGTGTTAACCTTGGGCTGAGTGTGCAGAAAGATTCTGGAAATTTGACAAACCATCTTTTTGTCAGAGACAGTCAGGAGCCAAAGGCAGTGGAAGTGACCTTGGTGTCCTTCAGATTAAAAAAAATTGCCAGATTGTGCTCTCAAAAATGTGCAAAAAGGCCTTGGATAAATGCCCTCTGAAGTACTCGATTGTACATGAGATGACGTGCTTGGACCCAAACAAAATGCACACCAGCCAGATAACTGCCAGCAGAAAAGGAGAAATCTCATGCAGAAGTTTGCGCAGGAGAATCGGTTGGCAGGCAGGATATCTGCTGGTAAATCATAGGATAAGAATAGGATAGTTCAGAATATTATTTTTAAATTATGCTTTTCTTTTTTCACATCTAACTGAATCAGGGACGGATTACAAACCGGGTTAGCGGGGCCGCTGCCCAGGGGCCCTTGGGGTGCAGGGGGCCCGTGGGCCCCAAGCCCAAAACAATTTGCAACGCTTATCAGCAATGTATTTTCGTTTGTCTATTTTAGAGGGCCTACATTCTTTGATCCTCTGCCTACAAGGTCCCCTGACCCTATAGGGAGGGTGTTTGGCTGCCAAGGGCCCTTGACTTGTGGTGGTTGTGGTGGTGGTGCAGGTGGTGGTGGTGGGGGGGGGCCTCGCGAACGTTTTACCCAGGGGCCCACACAACCCATAATCCGTCCCTGAACTGAATAGTGTTAACACGTAGATTTTAGCAGTATTTAGAAGACCGACTCTTGGTGTTTGAAAAGAAGCATCAGCCCAGTTATATTTTCTTTGATGAGCCTAGAGATATCTCAAGATTAAATTAAAATGATTGCACATTTATGGTATCATAGGAAAATTGGGTTATAAATCACTTTCCTATTCTACATGTGATTCTGTGTATTGACATTGTTGATCTGCATCTAATCTACTGTAATTAATGTAATTACAGGTGATGCAATATCCCAGCAGTCTGATAATCACCTGCACAATGAGGCAAAAGGCTTGGATTTTATATCCTTCATTCCTTCAGCACCATCCAAAGTTGATGTCTTTTTACATCAAAAAGTTAGTGGGCCTTATCCTGACCTCTGGATGTTCTGCAAGAACTTGCTGCTGCTGTCCTATGGGCAAGCCGAAGTGGAACGAATAGAGGTGGAGACCTGCAACTTATCAGAGGAAACAGTTGTTGCACAGAGGCTTATATGCGACCATGTCAGAGTGTGTGGGGGAGCAACCAAAGCGCCTCTGACCAAAGGTGAAAGATGAGCGAAAAGCAAAAAAGAAAACTTGAGGAACTCAAGAGGAAGAGAGTCTCACTGGAAAGTGTATGTGAGAGTTTACAAAAGGATGCTGAGCACATGGCAGAGGAAGCAGAGAGTGCTGCTGGAACCAAAAGGGCAACATTACTTACCAAGTCCAATACTCTGAGCCGACGAGCGAAGGAGGAGAAAGAGCAGTTGGTGGTCTTAAATGCAGATACTGAAGAATAGGCTACTGAACTGTGACTCCTAACACATCAAGAGTGAATCGGTGGAAACAAAAATATTTAGGTTCTTTGCATTTTTGGAGTATTTTACTTTCTGTGCCTGTTTGTACATTGTTCACAGCCATAATACTTTATAATTACAAGGTAGTTTTATGTTAGAGCTCTTGCTCCAATAAATATGTGCCTTGTAATTAACTAAATTCTAGGCTATTCAGTTTTTTTTGCCCTCGTGATGGTCGTGGGTTGTGAAAAAAGCCTTCTTCTTAGGGGTACCGCTGGGGCCAGCCGGGCGTATGTCGTGGCTTCAGTGAGTACTTATGTTTGTCATGCTGCCTGTGTACTTTATAGCGGCACAACATATTTCTGCAAATTGCATGCGTCAAATTGTCTGTCTCTCTTAAAAAATATGAAGTGTCACCAAAATTTTAAACGGGGAATCAATCTCAATGAAAAATATTCGTCAAGTAACGTTTCTAAAATAATATAGACATACTAATAATTATATATTAATAAATCGGATGAACGATGCATCCCAAATTGTATCCGCTGCGCACTTCTTAATCAGGGCAATCGCATCGTGGAGGTTTCTGCAGACGCCCAAAAAGACTTACTTAAGAAAACTGTTGCATGATAATTTGTACCATTTTCAAGGGTGGGGGGCGTGCAGTAGATGCCCCCTTTATTTTTGTGCTTCTGCCGTTCAAACCGAGCAGCACTGAGTTTGTCATGGCACCTGACGCCAAATCTACTGCTTAGCTGCTACAGACAGAACTATCTTCAAATCACCACTAGGGGGTGTCAATGCTGCAGCTTCGTTCTATGGTTGATCTTTTTCAAAGACAGTTTTTTTTCTCTCTCTCCACATAATCAACTTAACTGATTAGCGTGCTTTCATAGTAATGGTTTTTAATCCGTGTTAATCTTCTGAACAATGACTAGTAAAGGTTCTATGAGGTTGTCCTACTTACTATGGATTTTAAGTTTTTTATCAAGGTGTTAAAACGTACCACAGTTGCCAGTCCTGTGTTTTATGTCTAGCAATTTGTACAGTTTCTTCAGTATAAACACATGCCATGATCTGTGAGAATCTCCTCCAGAACTCTGCATTTCCTCAAGATCTTTTTGTAATATTGCATCATGGCACTGCTCAGAACAACACAGATGGTGCATAACAACACAAGGGAGTACAAGACAACATGGTGCAGAAACAGTGCGATACAAAGCAGGACAAAACTGGATGATACGTGGTCAGTGGTGGATAAAGTGCAGTAACAGCTGTACAGTGCAGCTGCCGTGGAAATGACTGTTACAGGGGATGCAAAAGCTGCAGGTTTGAATTGTTTGGCGAATGAAGCTGTTCATGAATCTGCTAGTCAGTGTTTGTGGATGGTGGTCAGAGTCCTGGATTATAGACTGAACCTTGTTACTGTGGCAGTTAAAGTACAGCTGGTCAATGGAGGGCAGTTCAGTGCGAATGATGTTCTTAACAGACTTCGCAATGTACTGCCTTCCTGTCATGTGGCTCCACCATACCATAGTACTACTGTAAGAACTAGGGATGTAACGATACATTCAACTCACCATTTGATACGATTCACGATTCTGAGTTCACGATACAATTTTCTCATTTTTTGCAGAATGAGCTGCAGACAAATATATTCAAAAATATTCTTATATTTATCTTTCTGAACTGTTGACACTGTTGTGAACAGTGCAACTGAATTTGAATAAAATACTGTTGAAAAAAATCCCAAATCAAAATAAGTAAATAAAAAAAAATAAATCAAATAAATAAGCTAAGGTTTGCATGTGCAGCTTTTTAGCGTGCTTTGCCCTTTTAATAATCTTCACTCAGCTCACGGTGGTGCCAGTGGACCTGTTTGTGTATGTTATCAGTCTATTACAATGTTTGCATGCAGTTTATGTCTTGTCTGTGCTTTTCTCGCTGTTTCCTCCTCGTTTGTGATTACCGGAAAGCTAATATGCTGCCACACCGCCAATTGAAGATCGGGCGGTGCGTCCATCCATCCATTTTCTGAAACCACTTAATCCCAACTGAGATCGCGGGGGAGACCGGAGCCTATCCCGGGAACAAGGGGCGCAGACAGGAACCAAGCCCAGGCAGTCACCTACACACCGCAGGTCGCACACACTCACACAACTACAGGGCCAATTTAGACTCACCAGTCAACCTATCCTGCATGCTTTTGGACCGTGGGAGGAACCTGGAGTCCCCGGCGAAAACGGGGAGAGCATGCGAACTCCACACAGAAAGGGCCCTGGACCGAAGCCAGCACTAACCACTGTGCCGTCCTCAGTTTCAAATTCATTCATCATCTCGCGTTCGCTCAAAACCAAAAACTGACGTACGATGTCGACGTGATACGCAGTGACATCTGACGTCAAACTCACATTGTGAAATCAAATGTAATATTACACCAGTTTTTCTGTTAAAGTACTGTGAAGTACTCCTACAATAGTGATTCATTTTCCACATCAGCCGGTTTAAATCTTCATGCATTTGCACCGATTTTTAACTGATTTGTGATTCATCATTACATGCCAGGGCCAGCAGCTCTGCATGGCTCGACCCTCATAAACATTCTCCACACATGCTGTTCAGGCAGTGGCCACAGAAATTCCCCCAGTGAACTTTATGCTTTCTGTCGGAGAGTATGCTGTGTTCTGGCCTTAAACCCTGCATACTACTTTGCAGACTTTGATCCTCTTAACAACAATTGGCATTTCTGGTGGCTGAATATCCATCCATCCGTCATCCAACTGCATGCTTAAAAGCTGTGAATAATAGTAATAATTCTTAAAATTGCAACTATCTAGAATTTCAGCCTAGTTACTCAGCTAAATTACTATTTAAACCTAGAATAATTTCTATAAGGGGCGGCATGGTGGTGCAGTGGTTAGCACTGTCGCCTCACACCTCTGGGACCCGGGTTCGTGTCTCCGCCTGGGTCACATGTGTGTGGAGTTTGCATGTTCTCCCCATGTCGTTGTGGGGTTTCCTCTGGGTACTCCGGTTTCCCCCCACAGTCCAAAAACATGCTGGGGCTAATTGGAGTTGCTGAATTGCCCGTAGGTGTGTGTGTGTGTGTGAGTGGATGGTGTGTGAGTGTGCCCTGCGATGGGCTGGCCCCCCATCCTGGGTTGTTCCCTGCCTCGTGCCCATTGATTCTGGGATAGGCTCCGGACCCCCCGCGACCCAATAGGATAAGCGGTTTGGAAAATGGATGGATGGATAATTTCTATATGTGTGATAGAATCAAAAAATATTTTGTTTTACATATAAATCTTCACAAGGTGTATTACACATGGTATTCCCCAGACACCGCCACCCCAACAGATGCTTTGTTTGTTAAGACAATAGCTCAGAAAGTGGTTGATCGATCTTTTGCAGCTTTTACCAAGGTTTGTACAAGCCAAAATTAAATTTTGAAACGGATCCCTGCCACACCCTGCCCTCCTGAACCTCCCGTTTCCTCCCTAGTGTGGTATAACGTGCCATGCCTGTTCCGCGTTTGTTTTACCTCTCCTTCCTGCCCTTGTGTTACTCATTTCAGGTGCCTCTAGTTTGCTCCCTGCTTAGCCTTGTATAAATGTGCTTCTCAGTCCTGCCTTTAATGTTGCTGCTGCTGTTTGCCTGTGTGTTCTTCCCTGCTTATGATTCCCCCGTGATCCAGTTGTGATCCAGTTGTCTTCATATCATGTATTCACATTCCTCAGCTGAGAGTGAACAAAGTTCTGTGGAAAGTATCTGACTACAGATAGACTTTCACCCAGTTCTCTGCGGGAGCTCTGATTACAGAGTGACTCCCCGACTACTTCTGAAGCCCTTCCTTAAGTATCCAGACCAGGTGATGGCATGTTTCTGAAGACTGACTAATTTCGGTCAATGGTTAATTTTAGGGGCATTGCTGACCTTGGTTCTCAAGTCCCCAGCCAATCAGATCACTTTAGGGGGTGGTTGTAATTCCCTTGTTCTACCATGAGAGAATCTCTCTCAGTTTGGTGGGTTGAGCCGAAGTTTCTGTATTTCTCTTAGGAAAAGCTATACTGCCTTAAATCTGAGAGTATAATACTCCTCGTCTCATGCCTATTCAAACGAGACCAAACATGCGTGTATTTGTCCCTAACATCTATGTGTGCTGAGTTATCCTGTTTATAGTGGAAAAGGTGTCTGTGTCTGGAGGCTGACAGCTGTTGTTGCTGTGGATTGATTGTGGAACTCTGGTCACTCCGGGGGTGAAAGGTCTTGCTTTTTCTGTGCTGCTCCAGTTATTCCTATCCAGTCTCTCAGGAGCCGGCAGGCCTTTGCCTTCCTTAAAAGGGGTGGTTTGACGAGTTGAGTCCAGTCTTGCCTGGGCCAGCGGAGCTCTGAAATAGACTGATGCAGGCTGATCAGAGTTGGGGCCTGCAGGACCTATAAGTTTTATGTCCTTACAGAATGTAAGTGGCATCATACTAAACTAGTGGTGTTCGAACTAGCATGGAAAGAGGCTATGGGTAGCTACAAAAAGGCTCTTAGTGCCGCCAAATCATCTAGTATCTATCAGAACTAATTGAAATAAACAAAAATAATCCTAGATTCCTATTTACTATGGTGTCCAAGCTGACTAATAACCAGACCACTGGTTATTTTCCAGTGACGACTTTATGAAACTTTTTGACCAAAAATATGCTCAATTAAACAGAACATTTTGAATATTGAATATTGGTTAACCAGTCAGAACTGATGTACTTAATTTTATCTTCAAATTCATCTACTTGTATGCTAGAACCTGTTCCATCAAAATTATTCAGCGATGCTCCCAGCATTGATTGAACCGCTACTAGCAATAGTTAAACTAAAACATATAATCATATTACCCCAATTTTATCTTCACTGCACTGGCTGCCAGTTAGATTTCGTGTTGACTACAAAACACTGCTCTTAACCTATAAAGCTGTAAATGGTCTTGCACCGCAGTATGTGAGTGACCTCATTTGCGTTCCGAATCATACACTTAGATGACGAGATGGAGGTATTCTATCCGTACCCAGAATAAAGAACATTACCTTTGGGGGAAGAGCATTTGCTCATAAAGCACCACAGCTATGGAATAAACTTCCTATTAGTGTTCGGAACTCAGACACAATCTCTGCTTTTAAGTCAAGGCTTAAGATGTACCTCTTTCGCCAGTCTTTTGGATAGTTAAATCTTCTTTTCTAAGGTGAATGGGAAATCTGGAGGTTCATAGTTATTTGAGATTGAAGGGGAAAGGGGGGATTGGTGCTGTCGTCCTGCCACTCTCGCCGATCACTTAAGCTGTGGATGGGAGGTGGCTTGACGCCAAAACCTCTGTAAACCCTCATGCCTGTGCTTCCTTCCAGGTCACTCTTTTAGGCAGGCTGTCATAGTTGCTTTAGTCCTGCCGGTTAGGTGTAGGGCAATAACTCTTCTCCATCTTCTCTTTTTCGAGCTGATACCGAGCCGACTACACCGTGTGAACCCGCACCTGGACTCCTGGATATAACTACATGAAACCAACTGGGACTTTATAACTATATGAACTCTAATGAATGTCAATGTAAATGCAGTTTCATGCTCCTTGGTCGCCCAGAGGAGGATGGGGTCCCCTTCTGAGTCTAGGTTCCACTCAAGGTTTCTTCCTGCTAGAGGGAGTTTCCTTGCCACTGTCGCCTCAGGCTTTTAAATATAAATATAAATATATAAAATATATAAAATATATTTTTGGCCACAACCGGGATTCGAACCCCGGTCTCCCGTGTGAAAGGCGGCGATCTTACCACTACACTATCCAGCAACTATATAATATAAGGGAGATTTACGGGAAAATACTAATACGGGAGGACGGCGGGAAAGAGAAGTAAAATACGGTAGTTTCCCGGCCAAAACGGGAGGCTCCAGTATCCCTTACATTTTAAGACAGGAAATATAAAATAATATAAATTATATAAAATATAATATAAATATAAATATAAATATATAAAATATATAAAATATATTTTTGGCCACAACCGGGATTCGAACCCCGGTCTCCCGTGTGAAAGGCGGCGATCTTACCACTACACTATCCAGCAACTATATAATATAAGGGAGATTTACGGGAAAATACTAATACGGGAGGACGGCGGGAAAGAGAAGTAAAATACGGTAGTTTCCCGGCCAAAACGGGAGACTTGACAGCTATGGCTGTCTCTGGCCACGCCCCCTACAGTCGGTCCGGCCCCTGTTCGCGTGTTCGCGAAAACGACTTCATTTATTTTCTTATTGATTTATCGACAGACTTTTTAGACGTTATAATAACAACACTCTATTGATCCCCCTCTTACTGTCCATGATACACAATGACGAGACACATGTTCACTAATGACGAGAACTATTCTATTTTTCATGCCGGGGGTCCTTCAAATCTTACATTTACAAATCTTGTTCTTGTTCTCTGCTTTCTCCTTTCTCGTTCCCGTAGATATATATTATTATACGGAGATTTACGGAGTCTTCAAAGACGGTCCGGCTCCAGCTCAAGGATCACTGTTGCTGTGGTGTAGATCAGCTGATCTGTAGTAGTCTTCTACGTACATCTTCTAGTAGACCTTCTGAGGGTACTTCACGCATTCTTGGTCGGAGGGTCCAGGTTTCCAGCTTAGCTTATTTCTTATTTCTCAGGTCAGCTGCTCTTGTTTGGGATGTGCTTGACCGGCGTATACGACAGCGTGTACCAGTTCCCACTAATATCCAACAACTTCGCACAGCCATTGAAGAGGAGTGGACCAACATTCCACAGGCCACAATTGACAATCTGATAAACTCTATGCGAAGAAGATGTGTTGCATTGCATGAGGCAAATGGTGGTCACACCAGATACTGACCGGTTCTGAGTCCCCAGACCCCCAATAAAGCAAAAAACTGCACATTCCAGGGTGGCCTTTTATTGTGGGCAGTATAAGGTACACCTGTGCACTACCCATGATGTCAGATCAGCATCTTGATGTGGCACACCTGTGAGGTGGGATGGATTATCTCAGCAAAGCAGAAGTGCTCACTATCACACATTTAGACTGATTTGTGAGAAATGTTTGAGAGAAATGGTAATATTGTGTATCTGGAATGAATTGTAGGTCTTTAAGTCCATCTCATGAAAAATGGGAGCAGAAACAAGAGTGTTGCGTTTATATTTTTGTTCAGTATAGAATAAGCCCAGATTTATGTTTATTCAGTGGAGATAAGTACAACCTCTAAAGATAGGCCTACACCCGTTTTGGCAGTGTCTCCGGATCCCATGACAAATAATGCCTTCAGTACATCCTCCTCAACCCACACTGAAAGCAGAAGTGCTATGGGCTTTGCAAACGGTTTGCCGACATCACTCCTATACGTCCAATGATGACATTCACACCGTCTCCAGGGTGATGTTCCCTGACTCGCAGGGTCACTTGTGGTAAAGATAAAACCGCTTTTCTTGCGCGATTTGGACTCGCTCCATATATTAAAAGGGAGCTTCGTTGTCATGTTTGACGTAAGTATGAACAGGACCATCAAAAGAAAACAACTGGATGTGCATGTCAGGTATTGGGTGAATTATGAGAATGGCTCTCGAGTGCAGTCCTGGTTCTGGGATCACAGTACATGAGCCACTCCACCGCTGAAGACTTACTGGAGAAGTTTAAGGTAAGCCATTCAATAACATTTAAACTCATTAACGAACCCATGATTTTTAAATATCCATGGTTTATCTTTACATGTGTTTAAATGGGAGAACCATATTTATTGGTAAGCATATTTTAAAGATTTTATTGCTGCTTCATGGCTTTTGCTGCAAAAAAAATAGTTCATTGAGGAAATAGAATGTTTAAGTGTTGTGTAGCAACATGTACAGCTGTTGTACAGGCAAAAACTCTGGCTCAGTCCAAAGGAGGTGGATATAGGAATGGCTGTCATCAAGGTGGGACTTCTGTGAATTCACTGGTATCTTTACATACAAATGTATCAAACAATTGTGAAGTAAAAAATATGTGAATAACATGGAGTTTGAGCTGGTTTGATATGTACAGCTGAGGTAGTGTTAACCTTGGGCTGAGTGTGCAGAAAGATTCTGGAAATTTGACAAACCATCTTTTTGTCAGAGACAGTCAGGAGCCAAAGGCAGTGGAAGTGACCTTGGTGTCCTTCAGATTAAAAAAAATTGCCAGATTGTGCTCTCAAAAATGTGCAAAAAGGCCTTGGATAAATGCCCTCTGAAGTACTCGATTGTACATGAGATGACGTGCTTGGACCCAAACAAAATGCACACCAGCCAGATAACTGCCAGCAGAAAAGGAGAAATCTCATGCAGAAGTTTGCGCAGGAGAATCGGTTGGCAGGCAGGATATCTGCTGGTAAATCATAGGATAAGAATAGGATAGTTCAGAATATTATTTTTAAATTATGCTTTTCTTTTTTCACATCTAACTGAATCAGGGACGGATTACAAACCGGGTTAGCGGGGCCGCTGCCCAGGGGCCCTTGGGGTGCAGGGGGCCCGTGGGCCCCAAGCCCAAAACAATTTGCAACGCTTATCAGCAATGTATTTTCGTTTGTCTATTTTAGAGGGCCTACATTCTTTGATCCTCTGCCTACAAGGTCCCCTGACCCTATAGGGAGGGTGTTTGGCTGCCAAGGGCCCTTGACTTGTGGTGGTTGTGGTGGTGGTGCAGGTGGTGGTGGTGGGGGGGGGCCTCGCGAACGTTTTACCCAGGGGCCCACACAACCCATAATCCGTCCCTGAACTGAATAGTGTTAACACGTAGATTTTAGCAGTATTTAGAAGACCGACTCTTGGTGTTTGAAAAGAAGCATCAGCCCAGTTATATTTTCTTTGATGAGCCTAGAGATATCTCAAGATTAAATTAAAATGATTGCACATTTATGGTATCATAGGAAAATTGGGTTATAAATCACTTTCCTATTCTACATGTGATTCTGTGTATTGACATTGTTGATCTGCATCTAATCTACTGTAATTAATGTAATTACAGGTGATGCAATATCCCAGCAGTCTGATAATCACCTGCACAATGAGGCAAAAGGCTTGGATTTTATATCCTTCATTCCTTCAGCACCATCCAAAGTTGATGTCTTTTTACATCAAAAAGTTAGTGGGCCTTATCCTGACCTCTGGATGTTCTGCAAGAACTTGCTGCTGCTGTCCTATGGGCAAGCCGAAGTGGAACGAATAGAGGTGGAGACCTGCAACTTATCAGAGGAAACAGTTGTTGCACAGAGGCTTATATGCGACCATGTCAGAGTGTGTGGGGGAGCAACCAAAGCGCCTCTGACCAAAGGTGAAAGATGAGCGAAAAGCAAAAAAGAAAACTTGAGGAACTCAAGAGGAAGAGAGTCTCACTGGAAAGTGTATGTGAGAGTTTACAAAAGGATGCTGAGCACATGGCAGAGGAAGCAGAGAGTGCTGCTGGAACCAAAAGGGCAACATTACTTACCAAGTCCAATACTCTGAGCCGACGAGCGAAGGAGGAGAAAGAGCAGTTGGTGGTCTTAAATGCAGATACTGAAGAATAGGCTACTGAACTGTGACTCCTAACACATCAAGAGTGAATCGGTGGAAACAAAAATATTTAGGTTCTTTGCATTTTTGGAGTATTTTACTTTCTGTGCCTGTTTGTACATTGTTCACAGCCATAATACTTTATAATTACAAGGTAGTTTTATGTTAGAGCTCTTGCTCCAATAAATATGTGCCTTGTAATTAACTAAATTCTAGGCTATTCAGTTTTTTTTGCCCTCGTGATGGTCGTGGGTTGTGAAAAAAGCCTTCTTCTTAGGGGTACCGCTGGGGCCAGCCGGGCGTATGTCGTGGCTTCAGTGAGTACTTATGTTTGTCATGCTGCCTGTGTACTTTATAGCGGCACAACATATTTCTGCAAATTGCATGCGTCAAATTGTCTGTCTCTCTTAAAAAATATGAAGTGTCACCAAAATTTTAAACGGGGAATCAATCTCAATGAAAAATATTCGTCAAGTAACGTTTCTAAAATAATATAGACATACTAATAATTATATATTAATAAATCGGATGAACGATGCATCCCAAATTGTATCCGCTGCGCACTTCTTAATCAGGGCAATCGCATCGTGGAGGTTTCTGCAGACGCCCAAAAAGACTTACTTAAGAAAACTGTTGCATGATAATTTGTACCATTTTCAAGGGTGGGGGGCGTGCAGTAGATGCCCCCTTTATTTTTGTGCTTCTGCCGTTCAAACCGAGCAGCACTGAGTTTGTCATGGCACCTGACGCCAAATCTACTGCTTAGCTGCTACAGACAGAACTATCTTCAAATCACCACTAGGGGGTGTCAATGCTGCAGCTTCGTTCTATGGTTGATCTTTTTCAAAGACAGTTTTTTTTCTCTCTCTCCACATAATCAACTTAACTGATTAGCGTGCTTTCATAGTAATGGTTTTTAATCCGT